>NC_071106.1:10177500-10337500 GCF_024256425.1 Clarias gariepinus | reverse complement strand
TCGAGCCAGGAACAACCACAAAATATGAAAAAGAACCTCTGGATGTTACATTAAGAGGACTTAAACATCTGGAACAAATAGGTTTTTAGCATAATTCTATTATCGTGGTGGCATTTTAGAGCATGCTTTTTTTTTCTGAATTGATTGCAAGAAAACCTGCATTCAACCATTTAGGAAATAATGTGTTAATGGGTCTCTTTCCTGATAATGGTTGCAATTTGCTCTTAAAGGGTTAGGGTTTGAAAGTAACAGGGTTGAGCTTTAAAGCGTACATTTAACAAATTCGCAAAATAGCTTGAAGGCATTAAGGGTATTCTAATTATTTACTATTTAGTTTTTTAATCATTTGCTTTTAATCTACAGGAACAATTTGGATAACAAGGTTATACACTCAAAGCCACATCTTCAGTCAATCACAAAATTATTCAATTAAATGTTAGAAAATAAACGTTGAAAAATTGAAAGAACTAAAGAGATTTTCTTCTTCATGTATTCTTTTAATTTATATTCCAAATATTTCACTCGGTGAATGCGTTCATAACCTATAATAAATAATTGGAGGAAAATTGCATTCCATGTATGAAGTTAAAAAGACGTCACACCTTGAAGTAAAGTTTCAAATGCTTGGTTTTTTTTTTTTTTTGTATTTTACTGATTTAGTTTCAAGGTCACCTTTAGTTCTAGTAAGTTGTGACTATTTTTTTTCTTCTTCTCCAAATTGTTTATTGCTTTCAGATTTTTTTTTATATATCCACATTTGGCCTACTGTATGTTAGAGCTGATGCTCCTGTTTAGGATGCTGGGAGGTGAAACAATATGACTGACAGGTGCTCAGATAAACTGAGTTGCAATAAAACAAGGTGTAGAGATAAATGCATCAGAGGTAACCGGGAGGAGTGAAAATTAGGAGACAGATAAGAAAAAAAAAGAAGGTGTAGGACTTTTATATCTACAGCATTTGGAAGATGCCTTTATCCAGAGCGACTTAGGTTTTATCTTATATAAGGGGATAAGGGTCTTGCTGGAGGGTTTAAACATCGGACCTTCTGATACATTTTCTTGTAACAAATTTCACGTCAAATATAGAAAGCCTCACGTCTCTCAGGAAATGGCAAAGAAAAAGACTTGAACCAGGAATAGTCAAGTTAAATCAGCATAAGGTTTAGGCTCGCTAGCCTAGGCAACGGCATGCATGTTGCACAGGTGTGGCCTTGGCGAGAACACAGGAGGTGGCCTGCATTTGTTTGGGTTTTTGAGTTTCAAAACAGGTCACTTCAGGTAACTTTTACCAAAAAAAAACAAACAAAAAAAATGCTGAATATACCACTAAAGAAAAAACTGAAGGACTAGAGGACAGAGATGTGAATGAAGGAATGCAAAGAGATGAAAAATCGAGCAAGAGAGCAGTCTCTAAGATGGGTGCTAAGGGAAGCTTGTCAGATTTGATTTATGATGTGGTCCTTCTGTCACTAACTTGGCAGAAGCACCATAAGGGAAAGAACGAACAGCTGAGTGCACCGTGATTGCCTTTCTTTCCATGAGAACGACAGTCCCGACTCGCTCGCTCTCTCTATCTCTGCTCACGCTGTTAATTAAATCAACACTTTCTCTCGCACTATGATTCTCCTTTTCCATCTTGGACAAGATGAAGAGCTTGACAAAAGGTTCCAAGACTCCCCTCGGTCTTCGTCGCTCTCAGTCTCAAACCTGTCGATTCGACTTGCTATGTCATGTGACAGCTAAAGATAGCTGTCCCAGGATGCTCACTGAAGCCAATAAGAAGCATCTGTCTCTTCCACTCCCATGAGACACAACCCCTCTTCCTGTGCCAGCGAGGCTCGAGCAGCACAGTTGTGGCGCTTTGCTTTCCTTAGTCCTCTAGATCTGAAATGGTTTAATTTATCGACAAATTGACGGGCTTATTCTTCTTAATCAGTCGCATGATTAAGCTCATGGCTTTCCCTCGAGCTCCTCTCATCAACACATATACCTTCAAATGACTCATTCAACCAAGTGCGTCTCCAGCAACATGGTCAGCTGGAGTGGTAGATTATCAACACACTGACTTTCTTGTCGCTCGCTATTTTAGTAACTGGACTACACCATTTGCTACACTGTCTTGCCAAAAGCTTTTGGCAAATCTCACTTCCATGAGCCATCCAACAGTTCCAGCACCAGTGAGTGTGAGATAGGTGAAAGACCTGAACATGTTTGAAACTGTGTATGTGTGGCAGCATGGGAAATCCATTTTCTACTATGTATAGATCTTCAGTTTTGAACTCAAATCTGTTTGTTTTTTTGAATGCGACTTAGGAGAAAAGTTCTAGGATTTTAAAAGGGGTTACGTCCTGAAGTGAAAAACAAAAAAATGGGAATTGCAATTAAACAATTAAACTGTGTAACCTGTAGCTTGTTTTTTTTCCCCGATTGTTATTCTGGTTCCTTATCAACCTAAAGCATTGATAGTTAACTACCAAAATCATATCTTGCACTTTGTGCTTTTATTTGTATTTTCTTAAACTTCACGCACTTTGTCCCAGACCACCAGATGAAATGAGTCTGTTGGTGCTCACAACAATAGCAGCTCACCTTCAAATCTCAGCGCATCACCCAGACATCCCGTATCTAAAAATAATAACAGTCTGGAAAAATGCCACAGCAGAATAATAACTTGTGGTTTTGGTCCCGATCCATAAGGTCGATGCCCTTGTCTGAAGTTTTTTGTGTTTCCCTGTGATTGCTGCTTCTCAAGTCGTCGAGTTTAAGATATCTGGTTAACTAATAAGCTTAATTACATCAACATACAGTACAGCGCTGCTGTTAGTTCATAATTTGCCCTGGCGCTTTGCCTACACAACAAGCAATCAGTTTTTAATGTACATTTTTATTGATGTACATTGATCAGCCATAACATCACAATGCAGAACATTATGCCTAATATAGTGTGGGTCCGACCCCTCGCGCATGATCCACTGTCCCGGTTGTGGTGTCTGGCACTGGGATGTTAGCAGCGGATCTTACGTTGTTTGCCCAGGACATTTCATGGATGCTTGAGATTGAGATCTGGGGAATTTGGAGACACATAATACCGTCACCAGTTTGCTGGTGTATAATTGGCGATCAATGTTATACACTTCCCCTTACAGTGATGTATACCCTTTTTAATCGTTTGGCACTGGTGGGTTGCATAACAAGAAATCTGAGGTTGTTACTGGAGTTTGATAAACCTCAGGAATAATTAATCAGCTTCAGTGAATACAAACATCAACTAATTGACAGGAAGAGCTTGGCCTGTTTGGGTATGTGCTAATGTTGAAGATGTTCTACCAATCAGTGGTGGCCAGTATTCCTTTCTGAGGATACCCTAAATGAGAGATGCCACATGACTGAAACAGGGCAGAGTCTGTGCTTGGCTTTAAGCTTCACTTTCTGGTGCCGGTGCTGGACAGCAGGACCCTGACAAAAAAATGCTGTCCAACATGCCCAACACTAGTCACCTACTTTATAAAGCTTTTGCCAAGCAGAAGAGCATGTTCAGACTTTTATCACAGAAATCCTTTGTTCCCAGAGCCGTACTCTGTTTTAACCCCTCTTCACGGTGCCCAGGGACGTGAGTGGGATTCTTGGTCATGATGATCCCTCAACCACTATCCCTGGGTATACATGTGGTTCTCTTTTATAACAGTCTCACTGTTCACAGTCATATTTATCTACTCATCATGTAGCCTAATCTGCATTGACTTTTATTACCCCAGCCGTGCAGCCCTCCCTTTTTGTACTCCTGTCACTTTTAATGGCTATAACTCACATCTGGATGCACAACTCAATTCTGTGTTGCACATCCCAATTTTCTGTCCACTGAATCGTCATCCTCATTCGCCTGTATTTGCACATATACATCTCATTCTTTACATATACTTATATATATTTTTTATTCTGATTTTTGATTTGATTCTGTTTTCTCTTAATCATAACGGCGTTTTTTTCAAGGCAGCACAGTGGCATAGTGGTTAACACTGTTGCCTCGCACCTCCAGGTCCTGGGTTTCCTCAGCGAGTCTGTGTGCATGGAGTTTGCATGTTCTCGCCGTGCTTGGTGGGTTTCCTTCGGGTTCTCCAGTTTCCTGACAAAGTCCAAAGACAAGCAGATTAAGCTAATTGGTCTTCCCAATTTCTTTTTAGTGTGTGAATGTGTGTAAAAAAGTGTGTGTGAATGTTACTTATGCTAAATGGGAATAAATACAATGATCACCGTTGGACTACAGAGGTTCCTAGATGGATGATAGAGATCTGTTTATCCAATATGATGCCTCTTGAATATAGTTCAAGGCCTTACTGTAGGGGTTAAACTTGCCAGAATTCATGTTCTTATCTTTTTTCTTATATAACTACACAGCCATGATCCACTCCAAAAGGCAAATCTGATATCCAGAGACATGCATCATTTAGCAGAACCTCATACTGCTTTAATGAGCTCCAGCCGAATTGGATGGATCACAGACTTTCCAAATCCTTCTTCTTGTTATTATACGGGGAACAGATCACCTGCTATTCACTAAGCTGAGTATCCAGATCAGCTCCTTAATTCGTACTATTTCAACGAAATCATGTAAGTTTAATCTGGATTTAAAAAAGCTAAAACTTCTGACAAGAACTCTGAGAAATATTCCTTTTTGCATTTGACTGCTCTAGTTTTTGTCTCATTTTATTTTGGTCTAATCAGATACTATTGATCTCTTAGAGGTTTAGAGAAAAAAAAAAAACTTGCCACTCTGTCAGTTCTTTTGCAGATACTCAGTAATGAATTGGCGCACTGACATTTCTATAAGTCTAAACAATGTATAGATGCATAAATTGACCAGGGATGACCCCAGATAACCTTAACATCTAGTTACAGAACATTGAGGCCAATTGGTTCTCTTCGTAAAAGTTTGCTACTTCTTTTATTCCAAGAAAACCTGACTGATAAAAATGTTTTTTTTTTTTTTTTTGGGTGGGCCGCGTCCCAAATCGAGCAACGCCGCTTGCGATTTATGGCTGCTACGTCTCTATCCGAGTCCTAGCAGCACCCATCTGTTCAGATGCAATGGATGTCACTTGTTTTCTAAACTGGACAGCTTCCAGAGACACCGGGAGGAAAAGAAAACAGAATGAGAGAAGAGGAGCCCTCTCTCACTCTTTTTTTATTTTTTATTTTTTTAACGCAAGTGATTTATTGATTTGAATAAGCCTACCCCCGAGCTAATGGGGTGCGTCATTTTGTGTCCTCCTGCTGCAACTCCAATCCATCTCCAGCGCATTATTGTTCGGGTGATTAATAGGGCGCTGCACAAGGACCTGGTTTGTCACTCATAAGCATTTTTTGGATTATTTCAATGTGAAGGAGAGAGCACGAAGGATATGGGGGAAATTGAAGAAGTGAGATGAAGATAGAAAGGGAATAGTTTAAAGGGCAAAAGAAATCAATGGGACGCAAGCGATCTGTGAAGGAGGGGATGTGTAATGGCCAGAGGTAATGTTTCTAAATGGGGTCATGTTTCCATTTGCTTTTAGTATTTTTTTAAAGGTCCTACATTTAAGAGGAACTTTAAAGTATTGCTTAAAAACAGAAACAAAAGCCACTCTTTGTTCAGACTTTTTCTTTTATTTCCCAATGTATTCACGTCTTATTATTATTATTATTTTTTTGTAGTTAAAGAGAACCGGATTCAATACATCAGAGTAAAAAACAATATAATAAATAAATATTAATTAATATGGACAAGTATCAAAACCAGTATCCTCAAATCGGTCTTGGATATCTTCTTGGATGTGAAGATCTTCAGTTTAGTGTCGGAACATGCAAATCTCCTTACAATCTTTTTTATTTTTACTTTTCATTCCTCTTCCCTTCCCTCTATTAATCTCCACGCATACACTCTAAAGTTGGCAGAACAACAGAGCGTAAGCGTGGGCGTGTGGAGAAGGTGCTACCGGATGTAACACCGTAGCGCATTCTAACCCATCCATCTCAGCTTTTTTTATTGCTGAAGTTCAGTTATGGCCAACCCTTCATGATCTATTGGCAGCCGTTCCAGGGATTCGCTGGAATCTGTTCAGCGATGTCGTAACCCACTTGTTGGGCTGCAACTGTCAGTACTAATGGCTTTCCTGCTTCATGAAGTAGAACACAACCTACACCTGCCCCTTGTCATGATGCACAGTGTTAATGCATAGCAAAAGGTAGAGCAAGTATAAACTGGCTTTGGTTTCCGGCCTGTTATTTTGGATAAGGGCCCTAGGGTGTAATGGGGCAAAGCGGGAAGCATCGCCACCTCAGAGTTCTAGAGTCCATCCTTAATGCTGGATAGTTTCTATGGGAAGTTTTGCAAGGCTTCCCCATGGCTTCCTTCCTTCCGGGGTTTTCCACTTTCCCCCCAACTGCCAAAAAGATGTTGGTGGGTGTATTGGCGAGGATAACTTACCCCAAGATATGAATATATGTGTGTTCCAATTATTGTGTATTCCACATGTATTCCCACATCATTCCCAGTGGGCCAGATCCATCACCACCCTGCCTAAATAAAGTCTTTACCATGTCGGAGATGGAACAAAAGACGCAACCTTTTCAAAAAGGAAATGCTTTAGAAGCATAAACAAGCTTTTTCGCTGACCCAAGGGGGCTGTACAAAAATAAAAATGAGGATAAGCAACTTTTCAAATAATAAATAGAATAGGATGGTTGAAGAAGAATAAATGGGAGATAAAAAAAATATTGGAAGAGACTGAAATGGTCACAAGGGTTATTACGAATTCAGTGTATGGTTAAAAAAGGCGTGTATGGGTAAAAAAGGCCTGGCAAGCCTTGTGGCGGATCTGGACATTAGGCAGGGATACACCCAGCCCTCACTCTCTTTTACACCTAGGGACAGTTTAGTGTAGCCAATCCACCTACCACAAGGTGGGAAGAACTGGCGAACTCCAAGAAAAACCCACATAGACACGGAGAGATGCAAGCGTGCAAAACTTATACAATCTCATACTGTAGAAGCTTGGCAAACACATTCCAATGATGTCTTTGCAGATGATCTTTTATAGGGATGAAGCTGAGGAGCAGGTCTGTATTGGGTATTTTGTATGCGATTAAGATTTAACTGGTGCTCTACGATGCCCTAAGCTATGGGCGGTGATGGTGTAAATTAATTAAATTGAGTATAGCGTGTCTGATTAGTTGCACACGGCATGCATGAGGAGTCTCGCGGTAAATCCGGCTTCGTTTATTTCGGTAATTATTTAATAAATTATTTGCTAAGCAAAAAGTGCTTAAAATTCCTCACACAGAGATTCTGTTCTGTCGCAGGCACGAGGATTCGGAAGTTAGATAACGGAGTAAATTGCGACACGTACCCTGAACTTTAGATAATCCCGGCCGTAACTGTTTTGCCGCTCTCCTTGTTTCAGAATAAGACACGGATCAGCAATACCATAGCTCTCCGAGTAACTTGCCTGAGGCTGTTCCTGAACCTGCCTATAGGAGGAAATGTATAAGGCATAACTAGGAAAACACATTTACATATTAGGTTAAAAATATTCCTGGGAGAAAAATGTGTGTGTGTATGTGTGTGTGTGTGTGTGTGTGCAAGTTTAGTGGAGTGTAGAACAGCAGAACTGTATTTCTATAGCGTCTAATCCTCTCTTGCCGCACTGCTCCCCTCATCCTGCTCGCCGAGTGCGTTAGCACAACTTAAGCTGCTCACAAGACTCGACAATCTCTGCTCAAACACAATATCTCCCTCGCTAACGCTCCGTCAGCAGCCGTCGTCAGCTGCCGGGATCTGTCATACAGGCAATCAAGTTCATCTCTTCCTAAGGACAGTTTGCCTGGGTTAGCGCTTCACGTTGTGTAAATCTCAAGCTGATTAGCTTTGTAGATTGAGACGTTTCATGAAAAGTGCTTTAGAATCTTGGTTTCATGCTTCATCCGTGAGGAGAGGAGCTTCAGCGAGACAAAGTGTATGACATGGGGATCGGACGTAAAACAGTGCTGTGATGTAGAGCGCAAGGCCTGGGATTTAGAAAGCCTAAAATCTAAATGTCTGATGTTACACAGTCTTATCTTAAATAGATGTGAGATAGTATTAATAATAATAATAATAATAATAATAATAATAATAATGATAATAAAGAAAAATAAAACATTAGCAATAGAAAATTCTAATTTTAAATAAATAAATGAATGTGCCACGGTGGGATAGTTAGCACTGTCGCCTTGCACCACCAGGTTAAGGGCTTGTTTCTCACCTCGGAGTCTGTGTGCATGGAGTTTGCATATTCTCTCCGTGCTTGGTGGGTTTCCTCTTTGCGCACTGTTTTCCTCCGACAGGCCAAAGACATGAAGATTAGAGTCATTGGCATTTCCAAAATTGCCTGTAGTGTGTGAATGAGTGTGTCGGTGTGTGTGTGTTTGAGTGTGCCCTGTAATGGATTGGCACTCTGTCCATGGTATACACCACCTTATGCCCTAAGTCCCCTGTGATATGCTGTAGACCTTAGCCAACCCTGTACAGGATGAGCAGTATAGAAGACGAATAAATGAATGAATTAAAAATATATAATAATAATAATAATAATAATAATAATAATAAATAAATAAATGAATAAACAAATATTATTATTATTATTATTATTATTATTATTATTATTATTATTATTATTATCATTTGGGCTATATTTATTTATTTATTTATTTATTTAGTATGGTATTCTCTCATCATAATGCCTCTATAACCTTTAATCATAACAGACCATAAAGTTGAATGACACGCTGTTTACACATTTTTAACATATTAACCCATTAAAGCTTACAAAATCATATGCATGTAAACTAAAACAGAAGCAACTGCAGTTCCTGAAGTGTCCACTAGAAGGCCTGCTGAGGAACTCTCAGTCACACAGAGCCAGGCAAGAACTACAGTACTGTACACGGCAGGACATTAAACAAAGGTGGCATGAAGAAAAAACATGAACCTCTTGGCTTTTCATTGATTTCATTTTTAAAGAAGCCTGGGAAAATCTCTGCATTCGGAATACTTCATGCATTATAGTTTGCATGTAAAGTCACTGGAATGAATTCCCAGACTTCTAGAAACTCCAGAAACTAATTGCTCCATTTTTCATCAGGGCTTGAAGTTTTACCCGAGATGAAAAACACATTTACGGAAAGCGCTGCCGTTTAGAAAATAAAAGAGAAATTTCGTTTGATGCCCCCCCTCTCCTCCTCCTCCTCCTTCCCCTTCTTCTCCTCTTCCTCCTCCTCCTCCTCCTCCTCCTCCTGCACACCCTCATTTCCCCTTCGCCGCATTGCTATTTACTCATAGGCAGCTACTTTATTAATGTGACACAGCCGAGTGCTTCCCCGCATTTGGAACGTTCCCCCGAGGCTGTGCTCCAAACCCCCGGAGGAGCCATTAGTCCGGGAACAGGCGGCCTGTGTCCGCTAGCTGTATGCGCCGTTAAACCGTTATGAGAGGTATCTTCTAACTTCTTAAACATGGGGGGTACGGGGCTGAGCTTTTCTCGCCAGAGGGTAACGCAACTCGAGTGGAGTTCGTTGGCGTGCCTCATAAAACACTGCTGAAATGATATTATTAATTCTGATGTATTATGAGCAGAAAGGGGTGCTCCTATTTTCTCATTCTGTTGAATCTAGGATGTGTGTTTGTGTGTGTGTGTGAATTAAAAGTAGAACTCTGACTCCCCCTAACACACACACTCTCTCTTTCTCATCTGTTGGTATGTAATATAAGCGAGTTTGCATCAACTAAATTAACATCTCCAGGACCTTTCATACACATCCACCCACACACCTTTCCCTTAACACATAACACACACCTCCGGGTCCTATTATGCGCCACTGCCTATAAATTTGTAGCGTTATACTCCTGCTTTCATCCAGAGAGTCGGCATTGTCTGCGCTGCTGTTCTGTCGAGGTCAAACGTAGCTTAACCTGACAATTCGAACACACTGCTGAAGTTCACACACTTCCTATATTATGCTATATATTCCAAGGCTACGCAAAGGTTACCACATCCCGGCATCACTGAATCCTCCTTCTTTTACTTGACTCCCTTGACTTTCTCTGCTTTACGCCCACATTCTCCCTCTTTATCCCCTCCCAGGTTTTTTTTTTTTTTTTTTTTACATTTCTTTGTTTCTTCCTGCCTGCTTTTTTTTTTGTTCCCTCAATCTTTTTTGCCTCCTGCTTATTTACCTCCACGATCCAGTAATTTGTGCTGTACAGTTTGCAGAGCCGGGAGAAGCGGGTGAGTGTGCCAAAAGAGCTAGCGATAGCAGCTAATTAGCGGCAGCTGCTGATGGGAGCAGGGTGTGGACGCTGCCAGAGGAGGCTCGACAAAAATTGTTATCAAATGCAATTAGAGGCAGACAGACAGGACTTTAGAGAGGCTAAAACCCCAGGCTAGCTGAGAGTGCCTGAGTACGTGCGCGTGTGTGCGTGTGTTAATCCATGTGAAAACTGTGTGTTTGTTCCCCTGTGGAGAAGTGTAATGAGTGTGTTTTGTCTGAGTTATGAAAGTAAGATTTATGTTTATTTTGTGCTTCAGTTATGTGTTAAAGGCCGAACATTGATACGGGTAAAGACGTCACGCAGCAAGAGGAATCATTGCATCAGCAGATGGCTGTGTAGGAAGATAGGTGTGGTGCTTAGCCAGACGTGCTATCTCTCTCTCTCACTCTATGTCTCTGAAAAAAATAAATAAAAACAATTGGCTTATATATGTTGAGGGACTATTGTTACTGGTCACTGATAAAGCTTGCTAACCTTGTTTTACTATCCACATTTCCAGAAGCTAGGTGTGGGATCATACCTACCTGTATGTTTCTAGCGCCCTACGTTCCCAATGCCCTATGTTCCCAGGGTCCTATATTCCCAGCACAATATGTACCTAGGGCCCTATATTCTTAGTACCATATGTTCTCAGCGCCCTACTTTATCTTCCCAAAGTTCTACTGTAATGCCATATGTACACAGGGTCCTATGTTCCCTGTGCTCTATGTTTCTAACACCTTATTTTCCCAGGGCCATATATTGCCAGGGTCCTATGTTTCCAAGGTCTTACATTTCCAGCGCCCTACGTTCCCAATGCCCTATGTTCCCAGGGTCCTATATTCCCAGCACAATATGTACCTAGGGGACAATATTCTTAGCACAATATGTTCCCAGTTCCCATCTTCCCAAAGTTCTACTGTAATGCCATATGTAAACAGGGTCCTATATTCCCTGTGCCCTATGTTTCTAACACCCTACTGTATGTTCCCAGGGCCATATATTGCCAGGGTCCTATGTTTCCAAGGTCTTACATTTCCAGCACCCTATGTTCCTAGTGCACTATGTTCCCAGGGTCCTATATTCCCAGCCCAATATGTACCTAGGGCCCTATATTCTTAGCACAATATGTTCCCAGCGCCCTACTGTATCTTCTTAAAGTTCTACTGTAATGCCATATGTAAACAGGGTCCTATATTCCCTGTGCCCTATGTTTCTAACACCCTATTTTCCCAGGGCCATATATTGCCAGGGTCCTATGTTTCCAAGGTCTTACATTTCCAGCACCCTATGTTTATAGTGCACTATGTTCCCAGGGTCCTATATTCCCAGCACAATATGTACCTAGGGCCCTATATTCTTAGCACAATATGTTCCCAGCGCCCTACTGTATCTTCTTAAAGTTCTACTGTAATGCCATATGTAAACAGGGTCCTATATTCCCTGTGCCCTATGTTTCTAACACCCTATTTTCCCAGGGCCATATATTGCCAGGGTCCTATGTTTCCAAGGTCTTACATTTCCAGCACCCTATGTTTATAGTGCACTATGTTCCCAGGGTCCTATATTCCCAGCACAATATGTACCTAGGGCCCTATATTCTTAGCACAATATGTTCCCAGCGCCCTACTGTATCTTCTTAAAGTTCTACTGTAATGCCATATGTAAACAGGGTCCTATATTCCCTGTGCCCTATGTTTCTAACACCCTATTTTCCCAGGGCCATATATTGCCAGGGTCCTATGTTTCCAAGGTCTTACATTTCCAGCACCCTATGTTTATAGTGCACTATGTTCCCAGGGTCCTATATTCCCAGCACAATATGTACCTAGGGCCCTATATTCTTAGCACAATATGTTCCCAGCGCCCTACTGTATCTTCTTAAAGTTCTACTGTAATGCCATATGTAAACAGGGTCCTATGTTCCCTGTGCCCTGTGTTTCTAACACCCTATTTTCCCAGGGCCATATATTGCCAGGGTCCTATGTTTCCAAGGTCTTACATTTCCAGCACCCTATGTTCCTAGTGCACTATGTTCCCAGGGTCCTATGTTCCCAATGTTCTATCTAATGTTCCCAGTGCCCTATGTTTACAGGGCCCTACAGTATGTTCCCCGGATCCGATGTTTCCAGCACCCTATGTTCCTAGTGCACTATGTTCCCAGGGCCCTATGTTCCCAATGTTCTATCTAATGTTCCCAGTGCCCTATGTTTACAGGGCCCTACAGTATGTTCCCCGGATCCGATGTTTCCAGCACCCTATGTTCCTAGTGCACTATGTTCCCAGGGCCCTATGTTCCCAATGTTCTACCTAATGTTCCCAGTGCCCTATGTTTACAGGGCCTTACAGTATGTTCCCTGGATACTATGTTTCCAGCGCCAAATGTTCCTAGGGTCCTAAGTTATCTGGTTCATCTTTCTGTTAACAAACACTAACCCTCCTATTCTTTCCGAGGCACGCGTGACCCACTTCAAGCTATTCAACAATATCCACTTCATTTTATTGAGGCAAGACTTTGTAAACATTCCCCGACTAATGGTTTTATTTTTGTAATTTTTGGAGGTCTCTAGAAGAAATTTAATCAAACGAACAGATGAGGACATATGACTTTGATAGCGTGAGCCCTGGAAACATACAGAAGCCCCTTTGTCATGGTCCCATTATGTGCTATATAAATCTAGGTCCCTGGGAACATGGGGATGACCCTGCATGGTGCTAGCATTGCAAATTAAAATGTGTCATAAATAAACTGGTGATGAACCATCATGTCTGTTTGTTTTCTCTATACTGTGCATAGTTCCCGCTCCACTGAGCAGTCTCTTTGGCTACTCTTTGAAAGCTTATTGAACATGACGGCATATACTGTGCATTCCACTTCACAGGGAACTGTTAGCCAATTGGAACACAGCCTTGTCCATGCATCTCTTCTCTTCTCTAACATGACCTCATCATTGATTATTTTTTATGTAACAGCACACACAGCTTGTAATCTAGCTTCTTGCCTCAACCTGCTTGCACTTTTGAAAATACTGATAACGTCTCCGTGCCAGCTTTGATGTGTGAGGTTAGTTAGGATAGTTTAATGTGTCGCATTTTCACATTAATGCCGATTTTCATCGCTATAGTTACAGGTTCGATTGAGTAGTTTAGGGATTTTTAAAACTTTTCCAACTCACTAACAGTTTTAGCGATAGGAGTATATATCCGGAGTCTGGGCTCTTCTCCGGTGTGATGTAAGTAGTGCGCTGTCTACTTTCTTTTTATGCAAAGTTTTGAATTCACCCGTGAGGAAACCTGGATGGAAGTGCTAGGGATTTTTTGAAACGCCCACATGTTGTGGAAAAGTATTACACTCGGGCTGATGGGGAGTTGCCAGTGCCAATGTTCTAAAGGACTCCCTCGAAAAAAAATGATGACATAGTGAGCAGGTACTCAAGTCCCTTATTTATTGTGCGCTCGATTGGCACATTCTATGGATTCCTCATTGACATATCTGGATTGCAGTGTAACACATACAGTGTCTCAGACAATACTTATTATTATTATTAATATAGGTGTTCAAGTCAAACTGGGACTTGTGATAAAATTTCTTACAGTTTAACATTTACAGAAGACAAGCATATTACAAGGATGAGACTCTTAGCCACGGTAAAACATTTGCATGGTACAGATATATTAAATAAGGATGTGCATCCATGAATTAATCCTGTGAAGTGGCTTGAATGCAGACGTTTCTAGGAAGTTCAGCGAGTGCTATGTCTGATTCTTGAGAATTGACAGATAACTTGTGGCATCTTGTGTAAGAGACGCATCTGTCAGTAAGAACTTTCCACCATGATGGCATCCAAGCACTGATGGAAGACTAGGATAAGGGCATTAGTGTACCAGGGGACTATATATAGACATAAAGCAAGATTTTACTCTCATAACTTTCTCCTGTTATTCCGCACAATTAAAAGAAGTTTTATTGCCTTTATTGGAATATTTTAATCTATGGAGAATATGGACCATAACGATTGAGCTTACACATATGTACTGGTCATTGGTAGAACCGTGTTCACATGGAGTAGTGTGTGTAGTGTGATCTGGCCCAGGCTGGAGACTGACAGCAGATGTGAATTGTCAAGCACTGTGTTTGGCTCATTAGCTGCTTATCCACTTGTAGCAAACCCAGCTGTCGCTTGGCCTGGGACCACAAGATTGTGAGTGTTTTTTGTTTTTTTTTGAGGGGGGTATCTGTGTGCCTGATGTGCCTTCTCATTTGTGTCATCTCTGGATAATGATCAGCCTCCTTCATTAAATAAGTAATCCCAGATGTCTTCAACACCTTCATGACACTAAACGGTAGTTAATCCATAGAACCCAGGCAACACCAAAACTTCACGGGGTTTGTTAAAAGCTTAGCCAATGTAAGTGTTCCTTCATTCATAAAAGAATATACAGTATGTATGGCTAAAACTGTAGGAAATCTTAATCGGCAGTTCAGTCTGGCATTTTGAAGGTCAACATGAGAACCGTCACCTCTGAGGATTGCATTGTCTTGCTGCGTTTTATGATCAGAGCGTTAAAACTAAATTACAAAACTAAAAGTAAAATAAAAGAGAGGAGACGAAGCATCCGAGACCTAGTGGGAGATCTCGTGCAGCTGGTGCAAGTGGAGAAGTGCAGGAACCTGCTCTCCTGCGGCTTTAATGAAATCCCTCCTGCCTAATTACACGAAAAAACACAATATGTTTGGTAATAGCTTGACAAAAAGCTCCTGACAGGCAGTAAAGGACCATTGACAGCTAAAGAGCGACAGGCAGGGAGGGGGGCGATAAAGGGAGACGGAAACAGAGAGACATTTTGCACTTAGCTTGTTCACATGACATCTTAATGAGATGAGTGCTAT
This sequence comes from Clarias gariepinus, assembly GCF_024256425.1. Taxonomy (NCBI): domain Eukaryota; kingdom Metazoa; phylum Chordata; class Actinopteri; order Siluriformes; family Clariidae; genus Clarias; species Clarias gariepinus. The sequence goes on along the minus strand of NC_071106.1, from coordinate 10,322,285 downwards.
ACAACACGGCGCATCTGCTTTCCAAGTGTTTGGCCATGCAGAAAAACACACTACACTGCATGCATACACACACTCTCACACACACCATTTTTTTTTTTTTATTGAATCCAACTACATTTATTTCCTTACCCTTCTTTGCATCACTAGATATTGTATGTACGAAGCTAACTGCACTTGAAAATATTTTTTCCTCTCCATTTAACTCTAGTAACGCCAATGACACAAAACTGAATTTTCATCAGGAAAGCAAAGTGCTTTCCTGTCTTCTCTAACGTCCCGGGTCTGTTTGTTCAACCCAGTTATTCGCCATAACCGCACAAGCTCAGATGATCTAATAAGATGGTGGAGAAAGCATTAGTGTAGCAGTGCAGTGGGTCTAAAAGTGCTTTATAGGTAGAAAAAGAAAAAAAAAATAGATCCAAGGCAGATACAGTGGAAGTTGATAGAAAGCCTTACGTCCTGCTGACAGAGCTTTCTGTAATTAAAATTATCTTCATCACATATAATGGCTTTCGCATGAGAAGATTATTTGGAGTTCATTAAAAAGTCATTTGCCCAGGGTCTAATGAGAGATGGGTGTCCGGAGAGGCACGATGAGGGGAAACCAAAACGGGAGTGTTTATCTGCGGGAAATCATCTAATAAAGAAACAAAGGTGAGAGCAGAGGGGCACATTGGGGCAGTGACTGTACCACACCTCAACATTTTACTTCTTTTCTGTGTTTATTTCATTATTACTGTATATCTCCATATGATGCCCAAAGGACTGCCATGATCAAGCCAAGGCAGGGACATAAATGTCCATTTACAATAGTGCTATTCTTGATTGTGTTTGGTCAGAATGTGTTGGTTGATTATTTACACATTGGCACATTTATCAGAATTGGTGTTATAATCCAATTATATCTATGGCTAATTCACAGAAACTGGTGTAAAGGACACTCACATAGAGTAATTACATCTGGATTAGTGTGGATAACAGCAGAAATGTGGATTGAGTCTCGATTTCCCGCACTTTTAAATAGTCAGTCATGGGAAAGTCTTTAAAACTTTAAGTTGAAGTTCCTCGAATGACCACTAGGCTCCAAAAGTGGCTCCAAAAGTGAGTCAATCCCCTAGGGTTTTTGCTTAGCCCCTTAGCATTTTTGCTTTAGCTAAAGTCAAGCTAGCCAGCAGTCAGGCCTTACTTTCTGCACATTTGCCTATTTATGGATTAACCAAGATATGGGCAGAATCCAAAGTTCCTGCAAAGTTGATCATTTCCAGAGCTTTGAAGTTGAGCTTCAAAAGCACTTTTAAGACAAACTACTGGTGACATCACTTAGGTTTGCCATGGTCATATACAGTCTATAGTGAAAGAACAAGCTCTAAAACATCCAGTGAAAATGTTTCATCTTCCATATCAAGGGTTCTTCAGTTTGTCCTCCACAAATAATCACGTAATTGCAGAATTTCTTTTCAGAAATACAATCCTCTTCCGACTCTATTTAGGACCTTGTTAATCCAAAGCACCCTTGAAGGTTTTTTTTTTTTTTGGATAAGTGAATGATTATCATCTTGTAAACTCCTGCTGCGTTACAATTTGTAATTACCTACACATTAACGTGATGGTCGATCCCTGCACAATATTTAAAACCTCATAGGTCTTGAGTTATACGTTCCTTCATCTCATATTCATTCATCATTCTATTGATGTGAAAAAATTTTCATATTTTTTCTCTTTTTTCATATCTACGCTTCTAAGATCATAACTCAGGATCTATACTTAAGCTCGAATCCCTCTCCTATTCTTGCTTTCACTCTAGTCTAGTGTCTAGGGCTCATCTTTGGCATCTTTGTTCCTATCCTGCTTTATTTTTTCAAATGTCCTTATAGAGTTCTTTTGGCACTTTTTTTTTTCATATCAAATGTTCTTATAGAGTTCTTTTAACACTACTGCCTTTACCTTGTTAAGGGTCTACCTCTGCATTGCTGTAAAGCCACTTTGTGAATTGGGTGAACTAAAAAGAAATAATTGTTTGGATCACGTTTTACTGTATATATTTGGTGGATAATTGGTAAAACCTTTCCTAACACTGCTAGCAAAGCAATGCCCATATCCAAGTCATCATTCTAGTAACTATAATAAAGGATCTGTGATGTTATGGGGCTGTTTTTCCCTCAGTGGTTCTAGAAACATTGTTAGGCTACCTGTAGTCATTACCGCTGTAAAATACCACAGGGAGCTTATATAATGTTTTTTTTTATGGTTATTTGTACAGTGTGCTTGGGGTTGTATAGATCCATCCATCTATACATTATGTATACCACTTATCATTCGCAGTAGCACAGAGCTCCTAGAGCCTATCCCAGGGAACGTAGGGTAGAAGGTCGGGTAGACCCCGAACTCACTTATCCCATGAAATGTCACTTATCTCACACTATGGGTAATTTAAAAACGCCAATTAATCTAGAGTGCATGTCTTTGTACTGTCGGGGGGAAACTGGAGTACCCAGTGGAAACCCACCAAGCACAGGAAGAAGATGCAAAGTCCATTCACTCAGGACCACAAGGAAGATGCAAAAGCCTTTCCATGGAGGTGCATGATTACAGTGGTAACTTCTGGAGTTCACAAAACAGAATAAAATATTTGAACCGAGTCTGTATTGAAAAGATCCTTTGCTCTGGATGTCCACTGGCCAATCCATACTGTATGTTCTGCACTTTAACAACACATGGCTAAGAAAAATTATGTGACTGACTGCGCACCTTGCTTTATATTCCTGGGGTTGGGTGGCTGGCTAAAAATGGGTCTCCTTTGTTGGTGCGGTATGCTAGTGGATCTGTTAATTACTTCTGCTAATTTCAGTAATCGGAGTGGTGGGTGAACCCAGCTGCTGCGGTAAATGCAGGCTTCACCACTGCTGCCAGAGTTCATGCTGGCACCAGAGTTGCCTTAGCCACCTGTGTGTGAGTGTGTGTCTGGAGTGAGTGAGCTGCGATAGGCCCACCAATGAAGTGGAAAAGAGAAGGAATTGGGGGATGGAGGAGGTAGTAAGTGTATTCATGTGACCTTAGCTTCAGGCATTCAGCAGCTGCTACCTCTCAGTGGCTCAGCTGTATATGAGCATCCTGACTCTGTTAGCACTGTTAGCACTGAGCTGTTGGCAGTGACTGTGGAAATTCAGCAGTCCACCACTAGGGGCTGAGTCATGCTTCAGCTTAAGTTGAATGTATTATCATTACACATAGCGGAAACTAATTATTGTGTATTAAGTAATGCAGCAGACGCTCATTATTTACAGTATTTGCATCTAGAAAGCACTGACCGTTATTTTTCATTATATAGGCCCATTAAGTCCAAACAGCTGCATCTGTGAGGACAGCAGCTGTTAATAAAAAGAGTGCAACATGTACTGTAGTATATGGTGGTTTTAAAATATAAAAAAAAAAATATGTTAGCTAAAAGGCAAACCTGAAAAAAAGTAATCATAAACAGATTTATTTATTTAACAAACTATTTTGTGTTTAAACTATTTTAGACAATTTTAAGCAAGATTCCCTCTAAACTTTTCCATTTAAAATAATAATAATAATAATAATAATAATAATAATAATAATAATAATAAAACAAATTCATAAAAAATAAACCATAAACAGCTCAGATTTATTTATTTCACAAACCTAGAGCAGTGCAAATACATGAATTAATGTGAAATTAAATTATTTGAATTGATATTTTACTGCTTGATGTGATTCACTGGATCGGCATTGCAGGTATTCCTTTATTCCTTTTAATGCAAACTACTTTCACCTTCCACAAAGTATTTAAAAAATGCATGAAAAATGAACATTTTGTAAGATTAGTGCGTTTCTTCTTTTAAATTTATTGGTACGTGGTACTGCCACCTACGGTACCACACTGGAGCATTTGTGCCGAGCAAAAGCTTACCAGTGGGGGACAAAAAAAATGTCGCTTTTCCAAAAAAAAAAAAAACAAACAAAAACAAAAAAAAAAACAGCAACATAAATTACATAGCGTTTTAATTCTCTTTACACACTTTGGAATATATTGTAGTGCTTTTAAAAAAAACTGCAATTCAAAACATGAATTGAAATCACGAGTCTATCTAGATTCACAGATTTACTTTTTTTTGGAAAAGAGAAAATTCTGCACCCCTTTTGAGAACAACAGCTCATAGTGCAACATACCAGAAGTGGAATTTTCCTGCCAATAGAATTATTTTCTGCAGGACTACAGTACTGAGCAAAAAGTCCTGGGGTGTCCATCATTTCTCTATATTTTGCTTCCAAAGAGCCAGACTTTTACTGTAGTTTTGAGAAATAGTTCTCCACGCTTCCTGAAGGACTTTTTCGGCTCTTTTTTTTCGCACGTTTTTCGCTCTCATTTTCAGTACAGTTCCTGAACCTGACCAGATTCAGAAGAATGCCTTTTTGGTTTGTGAATCTACACAGTGATCTATGAATTATTCAAACATAAAAAAATATAAAAGTACCTTAAGGCATGAACCAGTGAGAAACGAGTGCGGATGATGACAGATGATCAGTCCGGTGATGAGTATACAGTACTGCTGATGCTGGACTTGGAACGGGCGAGGGGGAAAATGAGGTTGCTGCTGAAGTGGTTACATAACCAACATATTTTTAAACTGTATCTTTAAGCACTTTGCAGCTTGACACACTTTTTTTAATTTAACGTACATCATTTTATTTAATGTGCAGAATTGAAGGGTGGCTTAAGACTTAGTTTTACATGAAAACTACATTTTCTTAGACCTATGAATTCATGTGGTACATCCTAAGTATCAATGAAGAGAATTACATCTTCTCCACCATTCAGCTGGACCTCTTCATGGAAAGTTGAAAGGAAGTACGAGCAAAAAAAGAACCATCAGAGCTCATTTGTCAAAAATGTTTTATGATGTGATTAGAAGAAGCCTACGAAAGTGTATGGAGGACTTGTAAAGTGTTTGGCGACATAGTGACCTTGCTGCTGGTGGAGTGTTTTTCCTGAAGACATTGTCTTATCTTGAGGGTTACGCTAAAAAAGAGCTAAACCTTTCAGTCTGTCATCCTCCTATAAAAGACGTAAAACCTTGAGCGATACTGTGGCTGATGTCTCTTTCTTTATAAGTGTCTTGCAATAAACATTATTCCTTAAGCACCTGAGCCTCCAAAAACGATCTTTTGAAAGAGGTTTTATTGAAATTTGACTCAATTTTCTCTTTTTTATGCCCAGGATATGAGCTACCCAAGATGCTGCTGTCAAAAATAACTTAAAACAAAAAAATGCATGCATTTTGTCTATGCATCCGCAATATATTTTCTTTTATCATCCGTTACTTCAAATCTCTAGCACTTCTGTAGTTCTATACTGTAGCTCTGTCCTTAGGCTTAGGTTGTACCTTATGGTTTAGTCTAGAAGCTCACATTTACTGTAAAGAAAACTATGACTATTCAGCTGAGTCGGTCCAGGGTCGAATCAATTTCTCATTAGGACCAAACGTAGCTAGAGTTCGATTGGAAGCCAAGACTTCCAACTCACTCAGATTGTCTTTGCCTGGTTTAGTTAAAATACATTAATCAATAATTAATTGCACTTCAAGACAAGCAAATAAAATGAGACAGGGCAAGCATGTTTTAATGTGTCCAGTGAGATTGCTAGTAAATGTATGATTTTTTTTTCTCTCCCCACCCCCTGAGTCGATACCATGAGCATTCACAGCATGCATAAACTTGTGTCAGTGGATTGCATCATTAAAAATGCATGACAAATCCAATGCGATAAAAATCCAGTATTTCGGGACTGTATGCAATGTAACGTTCATATTCAGTAATAAAGTGGAAATGGCACGTGTTTTGGCTTGTACAGCATTTATTTACATCTTCCTATGTTTATATTGCGTTATATATTCCGGTGGTGGACAGATCAGTCATAATGAATCGATCTACAGAGAATATGGTCACTCTGGGAGATATGTGTGTGTGTGTGTGTGCATGTGTGTGTGTGATCTTGCCCTAGTGCAGACATGGTAAGATATTCATGCCCTCTGATTTCTATAATTTGATAAAAGAAGGCACTAGCCAAGAGCTGATTTACCGTTCTGAAATGAAATGACTTGCTGTAAGGGAGTGGTGGTTATTAGAAAAGCTGTTCCGAACTGTAATAAACCCGGCTAATAAGCCGCATGCGGAACAATGTGGAAAATAATGAGGCGGTCGTGTTCCTTGCGTAAAATGTTAAACATGATTTAAAACTGAGTGACAGTAATAAGCAAGGCCATTGCCGTTGTGTCTTAGCTAACAAGCTTCGCTAGTCTGCTTTTGTTACAGCACGATACACAAAGTAGGCAGCTTGAAGAATCATTGAAGACATTTGCGTGTGAGGTAGATGAAGGGCTCTATTTATTTATTTTTTTTTCGCTTCCCAATGACACTGCAATGGAATCAAAGAATTTTATTATTTATTCAGTCCTGTCAAGGTCTTTTATTTATTCGTTTATTTATTTCGTTTATTCATTCATTCATTCAAAACATACACTGAGGGTTCCCACCAGGATGTGTCTTCACAGGGTCACTGTTGTGTCTGGCATGGATGTTTTTGTCTGGCGTGGATCAGACTTGTTTGTCTGGTGCACCACAGGGGCGCTCAATCGGATTGGGATCTGGGTATTACGGAGGCTGGGGTGGCGGTTTTAAACTCTTTCCCTGCTAGGGCCTGTGCATGGTGCACTGTGTGTCCTGAGGCCTTTCTGGCAAAATAGACTTTTTGGGCAGTTTGCGCTACACTGGCTTTTCTGTGGGATTGGACCTGCCTTTGGTGCCCACAGGAATGGGTGAGCATTGGGCGCCCAGGATTATGTCACCAGTTTACTGTGTACAGAGTGGTTTAGTTCACCTGTCAGTGGTCATAATGTTATGGCAGATTGGTGTGTAATGATTTACAGTAGTCCTTCAGGTACTGTAAAAAGAAACAAAATATGGAAATAAGACTAAATAAATATTTCTCAAAATGACATTATAGTAAATTCAAAGCGATGTCATGCCATTTTATCATTAGTTAATAGTTATAGGTTTATTAATTTATTTGCTTAGTTAACTAGTTGTTTCTAGTTAGTTTTTAATAATGACATTAGGGCACATTTGAAGTTCTTGTGTCATGTGATTCTCTTTGATGTTCCATAGTATTTGTTTGTTGGTCCTGTTATCTCTTATTGCTACAAAATTAGAGCTTTGATTTTTTGATTGTTTTCTTGATTTCTTGATTTTCTGTCTGTTTGTGAAATTAAAGCCTTGTGATTTATCTAAATGATTGTTTTTGTTCTAGATGTTTAATTGTTAGTCTATTTATATATTTATTCATTCAATTATTATATTTTTTTACAGTGAAATCGAGTTTTTGTGCCCCGTTTAACTCTAATGCTTGTTTGTTTGTTTGTTTGTTTGTCCGTTTTCACAGAAGCGATTATGTAATTGTGCTCTATATATGAATTCATTGCCTGTCCTCCTGACGTGCGTTGCGTAAACACGGGGGCTTTTGAAGCAGCCACAGGGGAATTAGCCATCGACATTATAAATAATGCTCCCGGTGCGAGTCAATAAGTAATTACGTGTTACTCATCTATCGAACGTGGTAATCAGTTGGGGGAAAAGAAGAGAACAGGGCAGCTCTATTGAGGTTGCGTTTACCCCAGACTGCTGTGTACTTGCTGTTGGAGGCCTGTGTGCACGAGGAAGCTCTAATCATGTTCATCTGCGCTGCCGATCAAAGCTGTGACAGGAGAGCGAGTGCGTCCGGTGATGAATACGTCAGATGTAGCTGATTAGTTAGCCGTTAGCGGGCCTCTCCAAAGAGAGACAGAATGACAGAGGTGACGGGAGAGAGAAACGATTGAGCGGGTCACAACTGAAAGTGTGTAACACCAAACAGTACTTTTCATTGTTTTTCATTTCAGTGCTTTTCCATCTTACATTTTCACACAGATGTGCAAATTAGTTACTTGCATCATGTGTGTTTGTGTGTGTGTGTGTGTGTGTGTGTGTGTGTGTTCTCACTGCGTCCAGATGAAACAGTCATGTGAAAATAAAAGACGTGGACTGTTGTTTTAAAGATCAGTGTGGGAGTATCGCTTGTCTAACATCTTTTCTTTTTCTTCTTTTATTAATTTTTAATTTATTTATTTATTTATCTTATTTTATTATATTTTCAGCTTTTATACAGCGAGTACTTGAGCTACAGATTAGTTATTAGTTATTAATCTCTTCCTCTCCCTTAACTTCTCAGCACTTTATATATATATATATAAATCAGCCTTGGTGTTCTTCACACCTTTGCCAGTTAGTCATTGCACTTGGGAGAGTTCGCCACACCCTGTGTGTGTTTTTTATTTTTTTATTTTTTTCCCTTGGTGTTGATGCTGTTGATTTCATTCCTTCTTCTTACAACCAGGTGCCTGTTAGATTGCTGGCTCTATCTGAGCTTAAGACTATATAGTGTAGGATACACAACAAAAGGATGCATTAGTAGTCTCTGTAGATTCCTATACTGTAACTCCACTGTGAACGCGGAATATCACTATAATGCAGACTGGGACTAAAGCTCAGAATTTCTGACCTTCGTCCAGGAAAAAACGTCATTGTTACTAGGAAACTCAAACTAGTGCTCAGGAGGTGATATCAAATTGTGGGTCAAACCATCAGCGGAAACTGAACCTGTACTATTAAATGGATTATACTGTACTGTATACACAATGTATTTGCTCTGCATCAATAAATATATAGGCATATTTGCTTCTCATGACTATAACTATACCTTTAAAGTTTACTGCTTTGTGGAAGCGAAAAATATGAAATAACCTTTAACATGACCTTTTTCTCACAAGACAGATTGTTTTGCAAAAACTATCTGTTTGAAAAGCAGTCCTACTGTGTATTCAGCTATAGACTCCTATAAGAAGAATTTCCAGTACTTACAGTACGTAGCCCAACACAAATCGTTCCTTGTGAAACATAAATAACGTAATTAACAAAATATTAAATTCCTACGTGTACTTCCTTCTCAATAATGTTTGTCTTGCAGTCTGCACGTCGCTGATCTTTAAAAATCCGAGATCATGAAATACAGTACACACTCGGAGACGATATTTTCCAACACTTGCAAAAGCCAACTCTTTTATGGGAGGTACTGTGTTATAGCACCACTGATTGGCTCGTTGCCATAATTGCAGCTGAGTAGACGACTGGCTGCCATGTCAGACCGCAACGATCCGACATCGATCACTGGCATCACTGAATGAAGACCTATTCATTCAAAAAGGCGAATAGCAGCCAATGCTGATGTACGGCTAATGAACCGGTGCATCGCTAGAAAACATACATCGGTGCTCACAGTTTGCTTGCTAATAAAAGAAGACGCCCATGTTTACTTTCACTCTTTGTAGCTTGAATGCACGGTGCTTAAAAACTGACATCATTTTGTTTTTCCTATTTCTTCCCATTTAATTTAAACACATCGTAAATAAACATTTAGGGTGGCCTGTTAAAAGAAAAAAAACAATCAGTAATGCGGTGGAGAAATTAATGGTAATTGATTACCATTAATTGACACTTAATGGTAAACCTTGGAAGTTTACAAATAAAGTAAAGATAAAGTCAAATACTTTATAGGATAAAAGATTAAATCAAATAAACTGATTATTGAAATATGCATCATACTTTGTATCCAACAATAGTGGCATTTAATGTTGTTGGATAGCCATTAAGGCATTGGCTTACCGTCTAGACGGTCCAAGGTTCAAACCCCATCATGGACAAACTGACAAACCTAAACAAGGCTCTTAATCTTCAACTGCTCAGATATACTGTATAAAAATCAGTTTTTAACTGCACACACTATTATTATTATTATTATTATTATTATTAATAATATTATTTAATACACCTACAGTAGGCTGAACATCCAGCTTACAAATCCCAGTTTAAGTTGTTCTTTATACCATATTAGAATTAATACATTTATATGAACCTGTAATTAAAATTCGTTAACACTGCTGTCAGAGCTGCTGTTGTAATATTAATAGTAATATTATTAATAACAACAATGATAATATCTTCAAATTACTGTCATAGAAAGGCATGTGGTGCTGTTAATAAACCAGAAGAAAACAGCCCCCTCTTAAATGTATGCATATGGTGGTACATTTGTTTTACATGTTTTTTTTTTTCTTCCTTCCCAAGTCTAATGACAAAAACTGGCAACGAAATATTTAAGGAGCTGAAGCTGTGTAATTAGGGAGTTGTGGGGACATTGGACACGCTCTGCTGAGGGACTTATTAGAACCAGTCATTTGTGAATTTATGCATTTACCGCATAATGATTAATTTGCATAAAATTAAAATAAAAAAAAATACTAATAAAAAATGAAACATCTCAGTTTATTTGAAGCGTTGCCTCGTCAAAGTGTCGCTGGAATCACGCGCATAAGGAAATGAAACGTCACCTGTTGCTTTGCTGGGCTGCTAGTGGGAGGAGAAAGGTGTCAATGCATAGCTCAGTCAAGAACCGGGGAAGAAAAAAAAGCATAAGAGATGAAGTGAGAGAGAGAAAGAGAGTTCTACTAGATACAGCAAACAAGAACTTTAACTGTCAGCCTCAGCAAGCACAGACAGTAGCAGCAGCTGTCTCTCTTTTTCCACCTCTCACTTTCTTTCTCACTCTATGTATTTCCATTTCTCTCAGCATTTGATTGAGTGGACAGACAGGAATAACAAGGAGACCCCACACACACGCCAGCAGAACGGTCATTAAGCTCTCTCCTGACCTCACCACATGCACACACCTCTCTGTAAATACACCGATTCACACACACACACACACACACACACACACACACACACACACACACACACACACACACGCACACACACACATGGAGAAAACTCTTCATACCGAGAGGCGCGATCATGTAAGTGGTGCAGCTTTTTCAAGAGCAGAGGCGAGGAAGATGTTATCAGACACACAGATAGAGACGGAGAGCACAGGGTGAGGGAACGAGGGAAAGAGGAGGGTGAAAGAGAGCATGCACGAAATGAATAAAAATAAAGAAGAACAAAACAGGAAGGAAAACAGCTCTAACAGGAAGCCTCTGCTTTGTTTGGCCTGCATGGCCTGTGCTTTAACCCTGTTTGTTGTTATATTTACTCCTGGATAAGGAATGCCCCACTGACTTGGATAAACTCTGTTCAAATTTGTTTACCGCAGCAATACCTGTATCAGAGGCAGTTTTCCCAGCGTGCTGGATTCTCAATTCTGGCAAGTTAGATGGTGCTGTTCTTACTTCCTATAACAGATGCTTTGACAGTTGTTCCAGCTTCATGTTTATATAAATGTATTCACTTTGATATCTTACAGTATGTATGAACAAAGTAGTTGAAGTTTAACATTTTCAAAAGTAGTCAGACCACCCAGAACAGTCAGAGGTAAAGTTGAAAAGTTTTCTGACAATGGAAGATCTTGCGGCTTTGTGGTTTCCCTCTGACGTGACAAGCTGCACTTTTTTGTCTAATTAACTTCGTGAGAGGATGTTGATGGGGCAAAGTGGTTAATAAAGTTGTAATAAAGCGAGTATTAACAAGCATAAACCTTAATCATCGTCTATACCGCTTTATCCTGTATCCAGAGGCATGAGGCGGGGTATACCCTGGACAGAGTGCCAGTCAATCGCAGGACACACACAAACACACACTCACTCACACACTACGGGCAATTTGGGAACACGATTTAGCCTAATCTACATGTCTTTGGACTGTGGGAGGAAACCGGAGTACCCGGAGGAAACCCACCAAGCACAGGGGTGCAAGGCGACCATACTAACCACTACGCCACCGTGCCGTCTGAAATATACTCTATAAAAATAAATGAAAAAATCTATTAATATGAGTAAATGATCGACTTTGGGGTAACTTGGGTACGTATCTCTACTTTGCACTGAGGAGCATTACATCACCCTGTTGATTACTTTCCAAATGATACTTTGAGTTGTATTAGATTGTCATCCATAGACTTTCTATATCTGAGATTTGGCGAAATACTGTAGGACATCAATCAGCCGCAACACTAACACCACTTCCAGATGATGTCAGGACTAAAGTCTAGCCCGTCCTCTTCGATCTAGGAGAATGATTGATGTTCCACAAACTGCTGATAAAAAGTAGGTATCTACTGAGAACACTCAGTGCATCACAACTTGCTCTGTTTCCAGCCTAGTTCAAGGTCGTTGATTCAACCTCCAAATTCTCCAGATCAAAATCTGATCGAGCAGCCAGAGGATGTGCCAGACAAACAAATCCACCCAAAGGATCTGCTGCTGGTGCCGGACACCATAATACCCCCCCAGAGGTCTTGTGGAGTCATGCCCCAAAGGATATTTATTTATTTATTTTTATTGCATTGTAACGTTATGCCTGAACAATGTATTTTCCCCAGGTATCGGTGTGGTATTTATTTCACCCAGTGGTAAAGAGTTGCTGTGAGCATACTGGTCTATGATGCAGTAGATAATATCTAGTTCACTTTCTCTATATAAATTACAATTAATACCGAGTATGCAAGGGAATCTTTGATTCATATGTAGACTTTCAAATTGATTAGATTGAAAAAAAAAAAAGAATCATGTTTCAGTCCCATACATCAGGTGCACCAACAATCCATAAACTCCAAACAAGAAGAGATACTCTTGCAATATGCAAGTATTTGCGTAAGGTGGAATCTTTATCCTTTTTTTTTTCTTTTTTTAATTTTGTGAAAGTATTTATTTTAGAACATTTAATGTTTGAGTTCACCTAAACAATTGAAACAGTAAATCGATTCTGAGTCAAAATCGACTCATTGACCCAACTAATTGAATCGACTGAAAAGATTGATTAGATTGCGTAATCAATTTAATCACAGAGCTCTATGCGCTATGCAAACTCTGAGTAAATTTGTTCAGACATTGATGGGGGAAGCAAACAATCCAGATAACCAGATCATTTTATCTTTTCCCTTTAATTACAATAAGCCAAAATGTATATTTTTATAATGGACAGCAGAAATCTGAATTATAGCATACTTTATGTCAGACCCGCTGTGAGATTGCACATGTAATTTCGCGACATACGCTAGTGGATTGTGATTTACCCAGCGATGGTCACCGAGTTCTTATTACTTTATTATTTAAAAAAAAAAAAAAAGGGAAATGGGCTTGGTGTACTGGTATAATATGCCCAGAAGACCTATCTCTATTTTCATTTACTGTAATAAAAAAAAAAAAACGAAAGCCTCTACACATGCAATAGAAATGCAATTTACAAACAAGTGAAGGAAAAAATTGACCAAACATTATTTTTTCATTGGAAAATATAAATACATTGTAAGAATAATTGTCATTTTTAATCTAAGTGAAATGTAAGGCAATGAGTGAGGTGAAAGGGGATGGAGAGTGTATCCGAGGCACCGCGGGAAGCTTTTTGTGTCCGTTTCTCTGAGCAGCACCTCCTGTAGGTTTTTGATTCCTTAGCAGCGGAGTGCTGTGCTCGCCTCTTCCACCCCCGGGGTGCCTCGTTAGTCAAGAGGGCCTCGCTCATGAATGAAACCTGGCAGCCTTTCATTTTGATTGATGTGCAGACAAGAAGGCCAAGTGTGTGCGTATATGATTGCTAGGCATCAGAGAGCACATTTGGCTTCCTGCAGCAAGTGGATGTTTATTCATTGATTTAGATTTGTAGTTGTCGATGTCCTGGTCAGGCTAGCTATCTCTATTTTTTTTTTTTTTTTTTTTTGCATGTGTGTGTGTGTGTGTGTGTGTTGTAGGAGGTTGTGACTTTTGCATTTGAGACCATGCTCATTTATCTCTGAGACCGAATTGGATTTTGCACTCGGCAGCTGCTCATTAGACGAGGCCTATGTTGAAGATAACCAGCCACTAATCACTGCGTACACAGATGATCCACCGTTCAATATGTTATTAAATCATTATATATGTTTCCTGACTATTGCAATATAGCCTCATGTCTATTGTTTTCTTTTTTTCCTATAGAGTAAGTATTTATGATCTGTCTCGTCTAATTCATTCAGTGCGGTTTATAGAAGTTTCAACAAATTTGCTCTGTAATCTTCTACTCATAAAATTTTTCTAATGTCATTGATTTAGATTTTTATTTTTTTTTTAAAGTTCATCTCCGAGCAGAAAATTGCTTTTTGTAACATACACACAACCAGAGAATGGAAGAGAATGGTAGAATGTGAGCCAATATAGGTTTAATTAGGTTTGTTTGGAGAAAAAAAAAAAGAAAGGAAGAATGAAAGAAAGTAAATTTCATCACTATTAAACACTGAATAAATCAAATAAGCTCAAAGGAAAGATAAGCTGAAGCAAACAACAGCAGGTTTTATTTTTATTATTATTATTATTTATTTTTATTTTTTTGGCATACTGGAAATTCCAGAATCTTGTTCAAATACGGTATTGTTTCTATGGCAACGGCTAATTTATAATGATTTTTTTCTTTGTAACAGCTTTGCTGAAGCTAAGGCTTTGCTTGACGTTATATATATTATCATCAGTGATACGATCCTGGTACGTTAACATTACTAAATATAATGACACACGACGCGGTATGCCTACCTACAGGGTTTGTTCTTTTTCTCACGATCATGCATTTATGACTTGTTGCTGAGTGTTTTGTTTTCTCACATTGCTGACTCATTTCCATGCCCGTTCCTTCCCTGATTAAGACCCCCCTCTAACATCACACCAATGCCCTCACTCGCTTCCCGGCGTCCCCTGTATCACTCCTGCTTTCACAGACCCAGGGGTTAATTGTACGTCTGCGTGGGTTGTGAGGGTTTTTGCACTTCACGAGAGTGTGTAAGTGTAAACAACACAACACCGGAGCAGGTAATAGGCATCCGTCAGTGCTCGTTCTCCAGGAAGTCTCTCTGTCTGATTACAACAATCACAGCACAATTTGTGATCCATGCGAGGACACAAAGAGTGCTTTTAAAGGCCAATCCAGTGGCCTGCAATTGCCATGTCAAAATCACACCTTCTCTCTTAACACTCGCTTATTACACAGCCACGGTAATGATAAATCAGAGCCGAGGGAACTCTTGGATGGAGCTGCGCTCGCCACTGCTAACAGGATTTGTTTTGGTGTTTGCTGTGTACTGTATGCATCTATGTATTTCTGATGAGGGCCATTAGCTGTAGCTGGTTTTGGGCATTACAGAACCAAAAAAAATAAATAGGTATTCATCACACAGAGCTAGTGAGTCAACATTGCTTTGATCGAGCACAAGCGGGTTGACTGGAAGAAACCCCCTAAAGAGCTGTAGATTGGACTGTCAGACCATAGGAAAAACTCACAGAATAAAGAAACACCCCCCCCCCCAAAAAAAAAAAAAAACATCACATTAAAGGTCCCATATTTTACTATTTTTTTAACAAGTAAGCATAAGTCACAGAGCTCCCATGAAGTGTGTCCTAATGTCCCAGCAACCCCTCAGATAATAAGGATATCTTCTCATATGAGGTCACATTAGGGGGGAATCTAATTGGCTAGTTTAGACTCTACTGTAGCAGAATAATTTGTTTTTCCTCATGTTATTTTCTTGTAAACACACAGCAGAGATGCATCTGCAGGTGTAAAAGAGAATACAAAGTGATTCTTGCTTAAAAAGTCCCCTTAAATGGTACAATATTTTGTAATCCAACATAGAATCTCAATTTGATTTTGTGAATGCATGAAGCAATAACTGCACAGCTCTGTAAAGTAAAGTAAGTAAAATAAAACCATTCGCAGTGGTTAAACAAGCACTTCGAACTATTATGGGAATATTAAGTTCAAGTTTTAAGTTATAACTTTAGACTGTATAAAAGTTTCTCAGTACATTGTTTTTTTTTTTGTAAGTGAAACATGAAAGTAGATTGCTTATACAGTGTAACCTTGGATTACGAGCATAATTCATTCTGGAAGCGGGCTCATATTTCAAAACACTCGTAAACCAAATAAAAATTTCCCTTAAGAAATAATGGAAACTCAAATTATTTGTTGCACAGCCCAAAAAAATAAATACATAAAAATAATTAACACAAAATATAAAGGAAAAACAAAACTAATTAATCTGCATTATACCTTTAAAAAAGGAAAAATAAATCCCAACAGATGTGTTTCCATTTTGTGCATGCAGATGATGTGTGTGTGTCTGTGTGTGTCTGTGTGTGTGTAAAGCTAAAGTAAGGAGCCCCTCCATTCTTCCACTTCTCGTCTTACACAGTTACCCTTCCTCCACTCTTTTCACACACATGCGCACACAACAGAAACACTGTTTTATCGGAAAAATTAACAAGAAATCTCTCTAACGACACTCGATTGAGCGATACACTAACGGAATCACTGCTGTAAAGTAAAAATAAAACAAATTAACCTGCACTTTACCAGAGCAGTGTTTCTGTGTAGAGCAAAGAGAAAGAGTGTGTTAGTGATGGGTCGTTTATGAATGATTTGTTCTTTTTTAATGACTCTTTAACGTGACTCAGAAGAACGAGAAATCTCGGAGAGAGTAATTCGTTCATTTTCTACTGGGCGCGCATGTCATCATCGCAAAAAAACCTCAGTAGGTTATAAACAGGAAACAGAATTGAGCGATTCTTTTTAAATGACTCTTCTACTCTAAGTCGTTCGTTCTTTTGTCACGTGACTCCCATAGACGTTACGCAGTGCAATACACAGTAAACAGAAATGAACAGTTCTCAACAAATCTTCAAGTCTCGAGTTGTTCGTTTTTTGTCACGTGACTCCCATAGACACTATGCGGTGCAATAATAGATTTAAAAGAACAAACGACTCAGACTGGAAGATATGAAAGGTGAGCTACTCATTCGGTTTATTATAATATGTCCTTAACTGCATTGTAATATTTTCATTACTAGATGTATAGCCAAACTTTGTGTATGTAGATGTATTTGGGGTCTTTTTTATTGAAAATGCAACATTTTATTTTATTTCTGATCAAAATAACGAAATGAACTAAATGACTCAAAAAAATATTAGTTCATTTTGATGAACAAGTTCAAAGAACTGAGTCCCTAAAATAATTCAAACTTCCCATAACTAGAGTGTGTGTGTGTGTGTCTGTGTGCGAAGGCGAAAGTAGGAGGTGTCTCCTACATAAAGACATAAAGAGCAGGCTGATACAGAGAAAGAAAATGGATTTTTAACCTAATGAGACTTACTTTTGCTTTACACGCACGCTGTACACACACCCATACAAACACAAAATAAAATATGTTTTACGCGCACACACATGGTCACAGTGTTATAGTAAACAGTACACGCGTGTACGGCTGTTGATTATACCAGTAATAGGCGAACACTAAGACCCAGCAGGGGAGACAATTACCCACAATTCCGCAGCGCAAGAGAGAGAAAAAACGTTAGCTAAGTTGTGATCACATGACGCTCGGCGTCAACACAAGAACTGCATGCGTGATACATGATACTCGGTACTCGTAAACCAAGGTTTGCTCGTTTTTCAAGTCAAAATTTATTTAAAATCTCACCTAGTCTTGAGGAACACTTGAAAACCGCGTTACTTGCAATCTGAGGCTTCACTGTACTATATAACTTTCTACTGGTGTATCATGCTGCAGATGTACAGTACTGTGCAAGATTATTGAGCCATCCCTAATTTTTTTGATTCATTAAATGATGTTGATTTAATTAAAGAAATGGGAACCTAGCTCCTAAAAAAACTATTTAAAGATTGATTCTTGATTCAAAAACCTCAGCAGCAACCTCAGTTCACCTCTCATCCGTTCCAACCACTTAGCATTCAGCATCAGCAGTGTACTAATCACCAGACTGATCATCTCTCATCATCTACACCTGTTTCTCACTAGGTCATGCCTTAAAATAGATATTTTTATGCTTGAATGATTCATACAGTACATCACTGTGTAGCTTAACAAACAAAAAACATTCCTCTGAAACTGCTCAGGTACTGTAGAGGACAAGAAATAGACTGAGGATAAGGTCCAAAAACCTGTGAAAAATTCGAGCTGAAGAGGTCCTTCAGGAAGCCAGGAGAACTATTTCTCAAGACAACATTAAAAATACAAGAAAGTCTGTCTCTTTGGAAGCAAAATATGAAGAAGTGAGGGGGGCTCGAGACCTTTGCACAGCACTGTAAATGTTCGAGAAGGTTAAACTTACAAACAGCAAGGTAGGTATACAGTAATACTGTTAGGTGAAAAACACTTTTAAGAGTGGATTTGTCTAAGACTAGGATAGGATGGTGATAGGAAAATAAACTCGCCCATGAAAAGTAATAAAAAAAAGTAATAGTCACTGATGACAATGCAGTTCAAGCAACCTTGAAAAAGAGTTACCGATGATAGGTAAGCCTTAATAATTAATAATAAGCACTTTTTTATTTACATAAATCAGTTTAAATGGGTTTATGAATAAAGTCTGATTGATTCATGAATGAGATGACATACTTCTTATTACTTTTTTATGCTTTTAACAAAGCAAGAGTGAACATATACCCTATGGTGAGTGAGTCATAAAGCCTTCCAAGGTTGATCTCTCATCTCCATCTCGGGAGCATTAGTCCACTTGGCTGTGCCACTGGGAACACAAACTTTTGCACAGAGCTAATCAGACATGCCCCAAATCAGTGGGAAGTGGGCCATGCCTGTACGAAATGCCTGTAGCACTTTTCTGACTATTTTAAAATGTGCATGTATGTGTGTGTAAGAGAGAAAGAGGGAGTTTTCTGAGTTTATAAACTAAAATAATAGAAATTCAAAAAATTCTGCTTTGTGTACCAACGGGGGTGTTTATGCTTTCATAAATGTTTAATACCCAGGGTTACTTCAGCAGATGAAAAATATATGAACAATGTCTACTCAACGGAGTCAGCGTGCAGTGCCCATATAAATTGGGTTTCAGCCGTGTGCTGATGGAGGGGTATGTTCTCAAGTCATGGCCATTGAGAAATCAAACCAAACAAAAACAAGATTTTTGAATAATGATCACAGACAGGATGAGATGAAATGACCAGCAGTATTTTTGTATGGGTAGAATCACAGATTTTTAGATTTCTTTTGTTTTAGGAAACACTTCTTTACTACTAAACCCAGCAATGACACTTTACTGGTAGGAACAAGCCATCTCACATTATGTCTTCCTTATACATGTTTTTTTTTTTCATCTTCTTCTAAATGGTGGATTCTCTAGGTTTTCAATTAGTGGCTGAAAGCCTGGAGCAGGACCTGCAGCAGCACCCGATGCCTAGCACGCCAAATAAACAGGGCTGCTCGCAATACTGCAGCTTGAAGCTAGTCTCTCATCCAGCAGAGTGGAACCGGACCTTGTTACACCTCCATCTGGCTTGCTGGTGCAAATGACACAGATGAGGATTTTGCAGAAAACAACAAACACATAAGAAAAAAAGCCTGATCGCGTTGCCTTTAAAGGCACAAAAACAATTTCAAGTAGGAAAATTATGGATTTAAAAGTATTTGTGTACTTTAAATGGTGTGCATGATGTGTGCACCATGTTTCTTAATTATTGGGTGTGCCATTTTTTAACAGATTATGCCCAGTAGGGATAGGAGAGGAATCAACAATACAAGGAACCAGGTGATACAATATTATCACAATACCATGGGTGGCGATATGATTTGGTATTGCGATTCTATAAATATCATGATTTTATAAAAATCTCATGTAATGACGCTCGCAAGGGGCAGCACCACGAGAAAACATCCAGGCAGTCTTCCAGATGCTCGGTTGCCAGGTGACATCGCAATTAGTGCGAATGCACTGCACCTGGTGGCGTGTTTATTTAAAAGCCCTGATACCTGCACACTTCATGTGGTCATTAGGTAGCACCGGTAAACCTAGCAGGACCAAAGACAAAGCGCATCAAGTTCAAGACAAAAGCAAAAGACCCAGCCTCAGTCTTTTTAAGGCGCTGACGAGAAAGAGAGAGCTCCATTCCTTAAGTGTGCACTCTCACAAGTGCGAGACGACAGTGAAGGGTTTGTTTTGTTTTGTTTTCAGAGCCCAGTTTGGTTTTGAGGACATGGAGGACCTCTGTTTTGTGTTCTGAGATATCTTTAGTTTCTTTAGTGGATTGACCTCCCATGTGTCTTATAAGCACTCTCCCAAACTCCTATTTCGTGGACCCGCTAAGAAGCCCAGCATAAGGGATCTTATAAATATTATTCCATCCTGTTGTGTTCCTTCTGTATTCCTATTAATTTCAATTCATCTTTCTTTTTGGGTTTTGTTACAATTCTAAACAAACGTAGTAAGTACCTCGCTCCTACAGTACCACACATCCCTGCCGATGTGCGAATAGTTTAGAGCGCCACCTGTAGAATCATAGAGAAACACAACAGTTTACCCTGTTAAAAACATATTGAAGTCAGCGTGTCGATACATGAATTGTCAAACCTAAGAAACCTGATACATAACTAAATTAATCCAACACCCAACCCCCCCACCTCCAGATTTACAACGACCCTGACCAGGATACCCTGTAGGGAGCCCTTAAACACCACAATGTAGAAACCAACTGGATGGTTCACTGTTGGAAAATTCCAAACTAACACTATATTCCATAGAAGCTGAGAGACCTCATACTGGATGCACAAAGAACCTCTTGAAGAACCCTCTCATAAGGAGTGTACAAGGCTTTCATGCCCTGTCTCTGTAGTGGAAATTCTGATAAGAAAATCAGAAATGAGGCAGTTCTATGCAAATTTACTCACACGCACAAAAAACAAGTTCTTTTATATTTTTTTTCAAAGATAAAGGACACTGTATTCCCAAATTCTCAAACCTGACCACAACCATATGTGCTTTCTAAAAAAAAAAATCCCGTCTTTGCTCTTATATTGACCTTCACTTTTGCCAGGAAGGCTTTCCACAAGAGCATTAGTGAGGTCAGGCACTGATGTCAGAAGAGGAGGTCTGAGCTTCAGCCAGCGTTCCAGTTCATCTCAAAGGTGTTAATAGGGGGTTGAAGTGCAAAATACTCAAGTTCTTCTACGCCTACCTTGAAAGCCTTTTCTGTATGAACCTTCTCTTTGTTCACAGCGGCACGGCTGTGCTATACGGTCTGGGTTTGACCTGGATGACTTGGCTCTATTAAAGCGAGTTTCTGCGTGTGCGTGTGCGGTGACATCTTATACAATGTGTTCATCTACAGTAGGTTGTTGCCACCTGTTTAGGGTTAGGAACCACATAGTCTGTGAATGTGATGGTCAGGTCACCCTAAACCTTTTACCATAATAGTATCAAATGTCATTTTATTTCTGGAAAATGTTAAGGAATAAAGTCACCCCTCACCCGTCTGCACCTTAATTAAGTGTTTTATTACTGGAAAGTGTTTGAAAATATCTGATAGACACATGAAGTGAAATCCCGATATTAAGCTCCATTAAATTCCCTTAATCTGACATTTTTTCATTTGTTTTCGTAACTTACTACATCATTAATTCAGAGCTTTCAGAAACAAAAGGCAGTTTGCATATCCAAAGCTTGTTATTAGCATAATTCAGACAAACGTGAACATACTATTAAAGCTGTTTCTGCGTGTCGCATGGTCTCTCCCCAAAACTAGTGTTAATTCGCACTTCCTCATATGTCATAACTGACCAATTTCTGCTGGCGTCTGTAGCACGTTCACACATTTATATTTTACAAATCCTTTTTTTCCTCCTTTTATTATCACCCTCGATGTTAACGTAATTCGTCTTCACTTAATATATTCTTTTCTACTTACTCGAAATACAAACTACAATGCTATCTTTAAAAAAGGGTTATAAAATATATCACACACACACATCCCCAACTGACATCTATTGCTTTTGCTATATTTATACATCTTTTTTTTTTTTTTTTTTTTTTTTAGTAATTTGAATGTACAGCAAGATGTAACTTTGTATGGATGGCCCACAGTCTTAATAGGCCTGCTCCGTGAATAGCAAGAGCTTGCTAAGACTCTCGTTAGGGTTAATTGGTGGTGGTTGTCATGTTATAATAAAACCAACTATGAGCTTTCAGAGCTGGAGAGGCACAGAGCTTTATTTGACAAGCAAACACGCATCTCGTTTTCCTCAAACACTTCGGGAAAATAAGCGAGATGACATGGCAGAGGAGAAAGAGAACGAGAGAGGAGACGGATTAGAGAATACAGGCTTATCATTAGGTAGTGATAATGCTGAAGTAGAAGGAGGGAGTTTTATTTATGAAGATCATTATACAGAAATCTTATGCACAGTGTACATTGAAGGCTTCCATCAGCTTATGAGACAAAAGCCACAAGCACACGTGTGTGTGTGTGTGTGTGTGTGTGAGCATGCATTGTCCCACACATGTCCTTCCTTCGCCTTCAGGTGCAGTGATGCAACCTCCATCTTCCCGACTGATTTCTCCAGCATATGTTATGTATTATAGTTTTGCTGAAACTACATTTTTTATAAAAAGAAGAAAAAAGTAAGTTTTTTACATTTACAGTATGATGCAGGAAATTAACTGAGTATAACCTGCCAACCACACTACAGTGGAAAATTAATGTTTGACACTGTTTTCTTACACCGATCCGCCGTGGCATTGCAACGCCAAACATTACGTTCAGTATTGTGTAGGTTTCCCTTGGTTCCTTGGGGCATGACTTAAATAGATCCCCGGGGTATGTTGTGGTATTCGGCACCAGGCTCTTTGCCTGATGATGCCCGCTGTGCACAGTGTGCTGCGATAGACTGGGTGTTCCAGTGCCTTTCTATCAAGGCCAACATTGACTTTTTTGCCGAATTGTGCTCCAGAAGCACAGGCTAGCCTTTGGCCCACGCAGGCATAAATAAGCCTTGGGTGCACATGATGCAGTCACCAGTTTACTGGTACATAATCATTGTTAAACATTAGACTTGGCCAATTATAATCATAGTTGAACCTAATAACTATAAAACTGTTTTTGCAGGAGAAAAAACAGTGCTTTGATGTTCACCCTCCCCAGCGTCCGTGTTTAAGATTATGGCAGTCGGAATAATGGCTAAAGCAAAACCTCAATGCTGTAACATGAATCTGAGATATTGAGTTTTCTGACCCGCATTAATGGCTTGAGACATTTATACTTATGACCTTAGTCCTGGATAAGGTGAACATTTCCTGTGTTTTTGTATCTGCCTTTGGTTTCAGAGTGTTCCCTAGAAAACCCTCCTCACTTATAATGTCTCTCATACAGTCAGCAGATCTATTACATTAGCCTAGCTAACTCGTTTGATATTAACAGCCTGCAGCTAAAGCATGGGTCAGGTCATAGTTTTGAGGCTAGTGGTTGTAACAGCTCAAGTACAAAGCCTTTCTTTTGTTGAGCCTAAGGAGCGATTTTTGTCGGAGTTATTAAACATGATTTATTAAGTATGGCTGAGAGAGTGGCTTTGTGTTTTTTTTTTTTGTTTTTTTTTAAGCAAGGAGGAAAAGACATACAGGAAAAAACACACACACACACACAGTAAAGAGAAAGGTAGTGGTAGAGAGATGACAGATGGAGGAACAGAGCTTGAGGAGGCCTGGGGTCTTATCTCTTTTTGTCTTCTCACAGACACTATAAAGGAACGTGATCAGACACCGGGTCAGAGTGCTCACTCCAGTGCTCAGACAAACTCGAGTCGAGCTCTCTGCTGATCTTATATGTCACTAGGCCGCCAAAGATCGGCTGTCACAAGAGATACAACAATAAAAACTAGAAAATAAACAGTTTGTCTGATTTGTCAAACCTGCAGTATCAGCCTGATATCCAGACAGACAGAGAAAGACAGATGCATGGGTGGATAGTTAGATGGATGGTTTCGGAGATTACAGATAATGATTTTTCATCTGATTTTGTCCCTTTTTGCATATTTACGTTCTCCAGTGCGGCATAACCGCCTTCCTAACTTCTTCAGCTCCACTTTGGCTAATTGGAAGAAACGACTCCATGAACAGCACCTCCCCCCCCTGCTTCCACATCCAGTGGCGAGGCTTGCCATTTTGGTGAGCCGTTAAAATATATAATTGGGGGGTAAAAAAAAGTCTAGTACAGCAGGATTACGCTGTATACGATAATGGAGGCGAACATAATCAGCATCCTCTCAGCACAGAAGCGTGAGCGCCCCTCAGGTCCGATAAACGTCTCTGTGCATATTTATTCTGCAATATAGGTGGCAATTAATTTTATGATAATGTGGAACCGGGTTTTCAAAGGTTAAATCCATACTGTATACTGTCTATTCCGTTACTTTAACTCTTTCTCTGTTCCCTTTTTCTGCTCATTTTATTTACTTATTTCTAAAGTCAGCTCAGGACCAGTTCACAGTGTGCAGTGTGTCTCAGGAGAAACCTGGAGGAGCGTGTCCACAGGTAGACAAATGATCAAATGGGAGACTGAGACAGAGAGGCTAAGTCTATGTGCAGTGCTGGGAAAAAAAGGCTAAAGAATACCTTTTTTTCTGCATCAGTCAGTGTCAGTGAAAAAAGAATAAACCATGACATAATAAAGTATTTTCAAGGTAAGGAAGGAACAAAGAATTTATCTATCTATCTATCAATCAGGCGGCAGGGTGGCTTGCACCTCCAGGTTTGATTCCCACCAAGGAGTCTGCATGCTTGGAGTTTGAATGTTCTCCCAATGCTTGGTGGGTTTTCTCCAGGTACACTGGTACCCTACCACAGTCCAAGGACATGCAAATTAGGTTAACTGGCGTTCCCAAATTGCATATAGTGTGTGAAAGTTGCCCTGAGGTCCCACCAGGGTTGTAAAAATGGAATATATACAGTTGTCCCCATTGGTCTCCATGGTCCCTGGTTGGACTACAGATGTTCCTAGATGGATGGATGGATGGGTGGATCTATCTATCTATCTATCTATCTATCTATCTATCTATCTATCTATCTATCTATCTATCTATCTATCTATCCATCCATTCATCCATCCATCCATCCATCCATCCATCCGTATGATTGTGTGTGTGCTTGTCCAATGCCAATGGTTGGCTACCCATCCAGGGTGTGTCCTGCTTCATTGTCCCTGCAAATTCCCCCTTGCAAACCCATTCTGTAAAGGATACTGACATTTTCTGATGTCTTTTTATGGGACATTATTTTCTGGCTACTTTACCTTGGCCTATGCTGCTAATGATGTGTTATTTATTATTTAGCTACACATGTTATAGGTCTAATATACTGTATGCAGGCGTATCTGTCTGCTTCGTGAAGTGGGCATAAGTATGTTTTTATTGTCATTTTTATCGTCTGTCTCGATGATTAGCATTTCGTCTTTGGCCTTGGGCTTACAGTAAAAAAGACTTACATTTTTCTCTCTTAATAAGATGTGTGGCGTATTCTTTGAAGAGTGTTCTCTGGCAAGCGGAGGAGGATAAAGATGAGGATGGATGAAGTATGGATTGTTGAAACTTGCATTATTATAATAGTCGTAATAGTCAGCCAGGTTAGCCATGACATAGATAGATAAAGTGATAAAGTGGTAGATAAAGTGAATGTGATTCTGCAGACGAGAGAGATCAACATTCTATTTGCATAATGGAATTTTTAAAATATAAGTGGGAGAGAATGTACAGATTCTACTGTATATGCTTACGGCCTTGGAGGTGTCACTATGCTATAGGGACTGCATTGCCCATATTTCATGGTACATATTAAATAAATAGAAAATGTTGGTGTATGCTGTATAAATCAGCACAGTTTGACCTACATAATGTGAATTCTGTTCAGCTTCTGTGCATTATTTACACCCTACAGAGAAAAACGAGGAGGAGGAAGATGTCGCGCGGACGGTTTATATCTGATTGGTCGTTTTTTTGTTTTGTTTTGGTGCTCATGTGTGTATAGAGAGTATAGATGTTGTGTGTTTGCGAAAGCCTGGGAGGATGATGACGGTAATGTAGGATGGCAGGGCCGGCACTACGGTGTCCAAACACATCCATCACAGCATGTCATTCTGACACTATCCCTGAACATGTTTGTCTCCTTTAGTACTATAACACGTATACATGCACACCCACACACACACATACACACCAACCAAGGCATATAAACAGTCTAAACACCTGTATTTGCACTTTAAATATAGTTAACGCCGGTGAAACCACTAAACATTTGAATGCTCAGAAGCTTTGCTGTAAAAAATATATATAATAAAATAAAATAAAAAACAGACACAGAAGCTGAGGGTAAGATCCAACACTGCCAGAACCGCACAGCATTGCATGATATGAATGTTTGTTTACCTTGATCATCATATTCTCAATAGTCTCTTCTCCGGGACCGCGCAAAACTCTGTTAAAACCACTTGGCCGAGGCTACAAAGTTCTGTGTGACTGGAAGGTGTTTTGCCCTAAAGTGGTTGGTGCTTAACCAAGACTGAAGTGGGCTTTTATCATATTCATACACAGACTCACACACAGCCTGTTTCATAATTCCCATCTGCTACATTCCTGAGAAATCATTTGAGAACGACCCGGGGCGCAAACAGTAAAGACAAACAAAATAACCGTTGAGCATTCTTGCAGTCTTTGAGCTAAATATTTAACACTGATCATGAGGACGTGATGCCTTGATGTTTATCAATGACTGGACATCAATAGGTTATTCTCTAGATTGTTTGATTTTAAGAAGAAAAAAAAATATTTAGTTTTTTTTTTCCCCCATTTAAAAAAAAAAAATGTTAAATTTGATGTTTTAAAACATTCCTATAGACTGTGGTTTAGTGGTTAGCATTGTCGCATTAGCAGGTTCAGTCTGCGTGTATGGAGTTTGCATGTTCTTCCCATGCTTGGTAGTTTCCTCCAGGTACAGATTGTACAGGTACAGTATTTGGCGTTCCCAAATTGCCCGTGGAGTTTGATCAAGTATGTGAGTGTACTGTATGTGTGTATGTGTGTGCCCTGCAATGGATTGGCGCCCAGTCCAGGGTGTACCTACAGTACAGTACAGTATATCTCTTGGGAAAGCCTCCAGGCCCCCTGTGACCCTGTACATAGGATACAGCGATACACATGATGAGTGAGTGAGTGAATAATTTCTGTTTAAATTAGTCATGAACATTGCTACAGCCATAGCTAGCCATACCTACAGTACCACGGTCACAAGCTGTACCTAGTGACTGAAGAAATACAGTAGTGTGCACAGATGCTGAAAAACGGGGTTCCTCCATGTGGATGCTGGGTTTGCTCTCGGTGATGGGGTGAGGATATCTCGACAATTTAGAAGTGACTCAGATTATAGCCGCTGTACCGCAAAATTGATATCAACTAGTTGATGTGGTTGATGAGGGATGTCACCAGAGAAGAGATTCTGGGGACCTTGAAAACTTATCATATAATATACTTGACGAAGCCAACTTTTTGCAATTGGCATATTATTTTAAGGGTCCCCCTGTCACTGTGGAGCATTAAATCCATCCTTACTTCCTCCTCCACCTCGCCTCACTTTACAGCACCCGTGGCTGCCACTAGAACTGTATCAGGGATGCTCCACAGGACTCACAACTGAGGACAGACTTATACGAAAGTTTATATCTCGCAGTTGGCTCAGGAACATCTGGACATGCTCCAGGGGGAGCTGGATTATGTGGATAGGGATAAAAGATTGACATTCCAAGTGTTCTCTTTAGAAATATGGTGGAAGAAAAAAAATATATATAAAAAACACAGAATTAGAGTGCTGTTTTGAGTTCTCAAAAGCAATAATTAGGACGAATCAGGGCTCCCAATCCATACAATCTCTACTTGTTCTTCTTGTTAAAGAATAAGTACTTTCTGATTTCTGATATTGCTTATGTCGTACTTTGACTGATATTATTTCCTTTAATTTGCCTGCACAAAACATTGCAAGTTTGAAATTCTGCGTGAGGAACGTTTCCTACAGTGACGCACGTATGAAGTGGAGAACATTTTCATCATAAATATTTCAACTTCTTCAACTGCAAAATTATAGCTATCCTTGGAGAGGGAAGGAGAAAAATAAAAATAAAAACTCTCTCCACTTCTGCTTAACCGGTAGACATTGTTTACGGAAGAAATCAGAGCCACTTTTCATCGCATTTATGTTCCCACCAGGGGGTAAACACACACAGCTGGCTGAGGGACCAGCTCTTTCTCTCCCTCTCTTTCCCACTTTCTAAAACTACATAGGGGAAGCAGTAGATCACATTGCAAATATTGGAGAGAAGGGAATGGTGAAAGTAAAAGCACATAACTTACTCACTAAAACATGAGCAATAAATGTCATGTTTTGCTCAAGAATTCTTACAACCACTAAAAACTAGCACTAAAACTATTTTAATTAAAAAAATGAAGCACCATTGTACGTGAACAGTTTGTCCTCGTTAAGCTACAGGAAAAAGGATCTCAGGGAATGGAGAAACTGCTGAAAAAGGAACACGTACAAAAAAAAAGAAGGAAAAAAAAATCCAAATGTCTGAATGGGGCATCCCAGGGTTTAGACAGTTTGGCTTAACAAACATGAACCCATTTACAATACACAGGGGCAGCACCAATACAGTGGCTTTATCAAAAGCAGACAGTATGCTCCATCTTGGCCAAGCCCCAGGCGTAGGCATATTTAGTTTCTGAAATAAACATGAGGTCTTGGGAGTGTGTATGTGTGTTGGCGGAGCTCGCGGGAAGCCCTAACCTAGCATTGCATGCTCTTTGCCAAAAGCAAACTCTCAAAGAAAAGTACACAAGAGTGGATCTCGTCCTCGGGTTTGGTTACCCCTGCCAGAGCTTATTGATTGAAGAAACAGAGAGGTTCGATAGATGCATGAATCACATCCGGTGCCTTTTTTGGCTCCAAAAGCCGCTCTGTCTTATCTCTGTCTCATATCTCAGCTGCCCGCATTCTCGCTCCGACACTTATTCAAGTTATAAATAGAGGACGAGACCAGGGCGTCCCAGATTGTCTCATCTCCTGCCACTCAGGGTGCAGCGCGAGCCCTCAGCTCGAGGCCGAGCGAAAAAACCTTCCTTTGGAGATGATGAGGGATGAAGGGGTGGTTGGCAGGATGAAGAGTGCAATTACCTGTCGGGGGATGAATTAGGGAGGAGGTGGAGAAGGCTCAAATGGTGTTATTGTTCACTGCTCGGAACATCCATCCATCCGTTGTCTTTCTAAATCCGTCGAAACGAACCCCCAGTCAGTCCTTGCCTTTTGTCAAAAGCACAATCACTCTGACAGCTATTCCCTTTGTCTGCCTTGCAATGCAGAATTTGCTGGAATGAACCTATTTGCCCAGTGATTACAGAACAATGCCATGGAAATTTCCCATGAAAGAAGGGGTGAATGAATGTCTCATGCCACTTCCATAAAAAGCTTCTTCTTTTTTTTTTTTTTTTTTTTTTTAAATCAGGGCTTTGATATCAGGGTGACGTTTCCTGCCTGGGACTGGATTAATCCCAAGCCTTCCAGACAAGTCACAGATCTTTGAACAACCCTTAGTGTCCTTTTATAGCAACTCGCAACAGCTGGACGACGGATGTGGTCTGTGTCCAGGTTCACAAGATGGCCCAGGCAGATGGCCATTTATACCTCATAATGCCTATTTGTAAACCATGAGGCAGATGTCAAATTAGCCATACTTGCAAAATATCAAGTCTGTCCATATTAGGAACTTGGAAAAGGGGAAGATAATATACAGTAATGATGTTCCCAAAAATGTCATTAGCATTTATATCTTGATTCTTTGGTTGACATTTTAGATTAAATTGCGAAGTGGATCTTTTAGCAGCTCAGACATGAAATGACACACAAGGACGACGTTTACAGTATGTCTTGATTCAAAGATATCCCAAGTTATTCAGCCTTCAAGAAACATTCTCTCTCGGCCGCCCAAAATTCTAAGATGTTCTCTATGACCTCCTTATATAAATTCCTGTCAGTCCCTGGAAAGTCTGTACATTACAGTACATGAATGACCTTTGTCTCAAAATGTAATTACCGTTCTTGTGCTCACTTAATTACCGAAAACATTTCCTTTTCCAAAGTTTTGACTTACTAACCACTGTCCTGATTCTCCTTTATTATATAGAAGACATGTCTACGCTCTTCTCCATGACATAACACTGAGGAATAACCTTTTCTCCTCTTCCACCACTTCCCCGTGATGAATATTAAAGGTCCATCAGACACCCCTAGCGTGAGCCATTACACATATTCGCTGTTATTTCAGCAAAACAGTACAGTAACCTCTGAACCCCATTAACAGCTGCTGTTAATAAAGTGCCGATCAGATGCATTATAGCTCCCGCGCCACTTGCAAAAACCAATTAGGGTGTTTTTAACCTGCTGGTTTAACAGCCTGTCACAGATTCAGCACTTCGCAACAACAGTGACCACAGAATAATAGCATGAAAAAGATGGTTAAAAAAAAAAGAAAACGTACACTATACAGCCGTACACAAATTGCAGGCTAAAGGCTGAATCGCTTTGGAAACATTGATTTCTGACATATCAGGCCAAGGGCCAGGGATGTAACGGCCCCCTTTTTTAAATTTCTTGCCTCATACCCTGCAAATACTCTGAGCCTGGTTTAAATAAAGTGATATTTATCTCTGTCTGAAACAAACTCTATCTTTGAATCCTAAAATGGTTTGTGTTTGTGTGTGGTTTAAAATGCAGCGCTCGTGAGGGATAGTGGGAGGGACAGAGATGGCAGAGGATAGCTGGAACGGGTGAGGCAGTAATTTGCAGAGGAGGCAGAGGTGGCTGTGGTTCATGTTCATGCCTAAGGCAGACATACAGAGGGAGGAACAGTGACACACTGAACAAGACCCTATGATACAACATGGTCCGAGAGATGGTGTAAGTTTAAGGGTTAGTTATAGCTACATTATAGCCCAAGAGTACGTGTGTGAGAGAGAGAGGCAGCGAGAAAGAGTGACTTTATTTATAAACACATGATGGCCACCAATTTACCCAGCAGGAATTTTTGGATGACAAGTCATTGTGGTCATGTTACTTTGGCAACATTAGAACAGTGGGACAATGTTGGTATTGGGTGAAGGTTAGAATCATTCATTCGTTCTGTATACCACTTATACCGCTGTACAGGGTCTGGAGCCTATCCCTGGAGACTTCGGCCATGAGGCGAGGTACATCCTGGACCAATTACCAATCCCCAATGCCAATCCATCACAGGACACACATGTATACACACTCACTCACTCGTTCACAGATGACAGGCAATTTGGGAAAGCAGGTTAGCCTACTCCGCATGTCTTTTGATTGTGACAGGAAACCGGAGAACCCACATGCAAACTCCACGCACCCTGGAGATAAGAAGCCACAGTGCTAACCACTATGCCACTTTGCAGCCACATTAGAAGTACTTTAATAAAATGATGCCAGAACAATGTTGACATGACACAATATTGCCAAAATGACTTCAAAGCTACAGTATGGTAACACCAAACCGACGTCCTGAGCAGGATTCAAGCTTCAGTTGCTGTGGTGAGAGCGTTGCGTGTTCTCACATGTGATTGAAGCTGGTGAAATACCAAACAAAACACAATCTTCCAAACTATTCAATTGGAATGCAACTGAAAGAGTGAAAAAAAATCCCCCAAATGATTAACATCAGAGCTCTGTTTTGTGAAACTGGATTTGATTCAGTTTGGATGCTGTGCAAATACCATTTTACAGTAGAGTAATTTGGGGGCTAAGCTGCAGCTCAGGGTAATATTTCCAAAAGAGAATGAAACAGAGAGATAACATTACAACACTAAGAGATGTTTAATATGAGATAAAAGCGCTGAGAACTGTTGTCCTTCCCAATCTCTGATCAGAATTCCAAACCCTGTTAGAAAATAAGGTACCATTGATGTTGTCAGACCTTGTGAATGGATGTTAATCGGCATAAATACTTAAACTAAAGATAATATTTTTTGTTGTTTTTAGGTTGTAACATTGCAAAGTTTTGTGGTTGGGTGATTCATTCAACATTATCTGAAAGTCATTCGAACTTTCAAAACAAGATTATTGTCCTGACAGTGAACGTCATTCGTTGGGTTTCTGGTTTCCTCACATGTCATACTGTAGAAACATATTGGTGTTCTTGTTCTGTATGCATGAAGACATTGGCCCAGGATAAAGCAGTTAGTGAAAACGAATGAAACAATTCAAACACTACTTTTACCTGACACCATGAAGAATCGAATGCACCGACCATGCTTTTTCTACAGGCTCAACTTTAACCATTGTGCCACTTCATGTACTTTATGTATGTACTCAGTGCCCTGTATAAAGGCGCATTATTTCTAGTTTTAGTGTCGGGAAATCCCTGGCCACTGTGAGGTATAACACAGGTACATAAACACAGTCAGTTTGACCACTGAGACCCATATGTCCCTCAAGCTATAGGTAACTAAATCTTGGCCTGTCTGCTGCAATCTCAAAATGAAATATGATGCCTAAGTAAATAATAGTGCACGTTTGTGCATGGCTGCTCAGTGTGTCCATCTTCCATCCTCTGAGCATTCAGGCCCTCAGGCCACTGTGCAGTGCCCAGCATATGGAGCTAAAGTAGAGCCAGCGGGACAGCACATGGTCGGCCTATCCAAATAGACCCAATAGAAATCTCTCTCTGCCATGAAACAGGGCCTTTGGCATCTCCTCCCCAAGACACCAATCAGGTTATTGCAGCAGAGACTGAGTAGGGGGGGTTGGATGGATGGATGGAAGTAAGAAGAAAATAAAGAAGTCTGAGTAGCGGGACAGATTGGGAAAGGGGTAAAGAGAGAAAGATGAACAGAGTTCAGAGAATGAAGTCAGGGAAGAGAGATAGATGGAAAAATAATAGATAGTCAGGTACTTGACTATATCATGCTTTAGGCACTTTAACAACTCACTTCCCCAAAACACTTTCATTTTCAGAGAACCCATAAAAAAGCAAGAAAGAATAGAGCAGACACGTACACATATAACCGCGGGATAATGATCAAAATCAGCACGTTTATCCGCTGTTATTGTTGATATATGCTTAAACCTCCTCATAAGGGCTAAATTGGAATTTTTTTTTTGGTAACTTATTTTTTTATTTCATCCCTAAAGAATAGGTGGCTCTGGGCTTCAGTTCATTTTTGCAGAAGAATGACTTTTTGCTGGATTTCGCTTCCTGCTGTGGTACCAGAGGGCAGACATTAGCATCACTGCTCTCCTGAAGAGCTTTATCATAAAGCAGACATCAATAAGCAGAGATGTGCTGTTCCTGCACCCCATACTCCCGGCACACCCCACCCTGCCAGCTATAGCCTCCACTGCAAACACAGCACATGATATTAAGCCATTTTTATTATCCTCTAATGCTGCAGAGAGCTTGATTTAACACTCCCGCTTTCAGCTCGCCTGGGCTGTTTCATTAGCATGCCGAAGGCCTTTTCTGCAAAGTGAGTGTCTCAGAGAGCGTGTGTGTGTGTGTGTGTGTGCCTGTATGTTTAGGTGAGTACAATGGGTTGACTTTAGTGTGTTCGATTATTATTAGCTATACTGTAGGTGTTGCTGATTGGGCGTTGGAGTGTTTGATGGATCATGGTGCTCTGTGTCACGGTCATGGTGTATGCTTTTTCCAGAAGACAGTCAAAAACATTAAGATAAATGAACTGTGGAAGGTATGTAATTGTAAGAAAAAAATGAAACCAATATTATAGGAGAAAGGGCTAAGAAGAGATGGGAGACAGATAGGATAGAATAGTATGGGACAGGATAGGACAAAATAGAATTCAGTTTTTTTTAATATTAGAATAAAGGAAACAGGACAGGATAAAATAGGATGCGACCTCAAAACTGGTAGAAATGGACTACATGATTATAATACTACATCCATCTAAATCTGTACTGTATCATTCCGTCCTTCTTCTCCTCTTCTTTTTCTGGCCTTGTTTCCAGCCACACGGTGTAAGGTAATGGTCTTGTGATTTGTCACCGTTCAAACCTTCAACCCTATAAAATAAAGTTGCCCCATTAAAACAACTCTATAAAATGTATGTCTCATTATTAATAGTCACACACGAGCCATTTCTCCTAGACAGACTTTACAAGGAAAAAGACACTTTAGACAAGGTAACTATGCATTACTGAACAAAAGAGTTTAAAACTTCATGTTAATAAGTATAGTAATTAGTTTTTGTAACTTCTTCATGACTTCGACGCACCCTGAATGCCAGTCACCAAAGCAGCGTTATGAAGTGCTACTGTTTTGTTCAGTAATGCATAAACACTTTCTCTATCTAACTCCTTTCTTCACGCTCAGTCCTCTGCACCTGTGTCCTTTTGCCCGAGGCAGAAAGCACTGGCCTCTAATCGCATGTACTTTAAATTGGCCAGGGCAGTGCCAGGTTAGCGGGCAGCTTGTGCACCCGTGGAGCAGGTGGCACATTACGTAGTGCTCTTGCTGAATAATGAGGCAGAAAGCAATTCTCTGGAATCAGGCAGTGGGTTATGGTGCCTCCCACTGGCTTAACAGCTTACATTAAACAGTGTATTATGGCTTGGTGGGATTCTTGTCCTCTGAGCTTTCTTTAGTACCTGCCACCTGTCCTAAATAAACATGTTGGAGACAAAACAGACCAATATTTACTCACATTATTTCTGCTGTGCTGTCTCTTATTCATTTTCACCTCTCTTCTTTTTTATATTACCAATATAATCGGCTCAGAGACGATGAAATTATAACAACAGAAAAAAAAATGCCAGGATCAAATCTGAACCGTTTTTCTTTCTTGTACAAGAATCTTTTTGTTTCTTATCCTCTCTACACCTTTTTAATAGAGATACCATGATGCAACAGAGCAAAATACTGACAGCAAAAATAAAGAATTTGTATTTCGTTTTCCCCACTGGTTGCATGCAACAACGTTCAGGCTGTGCAACCTCGTTTAACATAAAATTACTCAGTGTCTCTATTTTAGTAACGGTTCTCTTATTTACACCTACTCCCCAAGCAATCCTGCAGTTCATATTTGGAAGCGTACACATATTATTAAATTTATATATTTGAATGACAGCAGCTCTTATGCTTTTAAGACCAATTAAGCAATTCTTTTACCTTGTTTTAGGTAGAAAACAAGGAAGTTATTCCTATACAAACTGTGTACAGTATGTGCATATATTTTCATAACTCCTGACATAAAGTCTTATAACAGTGGCACCTCGGCATACAAATTGAATCCGTTTTAGAGGCGAGTTCTTAAGGTGTAAATTCGTATTTGGAAACGCATTTTCCCATTGAAAATAATGTAAATGCAGATGATCTGTTCCAGCCACCCAAAATATTACCAATATTTCTAATTTCCAACACTATAATCATATTTCTTACACATAAAAACAATTAAAACTTTCATAATAGACATATAAGCTAACTAAAATATGAAATAAATAGACAATAAACCTCACTTTCCTTCCTTTTACCTCTTGGTACCATCCTTGCTAACATTCTTGGGCCCTATGGTGCTACAGTACGTCTTCACTAAATATACTTTCACCAACAAAAACCCCACAAAAATATAAAAACTTGCTTCACTTGGATTTCCACTTATGCAAACAAGTTCTGAATGGCCTAGACATATGCACAACTTAGCCGGCATTCAGTTCAGTTTGTTCGCTTGTATGTTAAAAATGCTTTGCATGCTTAGTAAATTTTTTTTTTGACTTTTTTCCTTTAAACTTTTTTTTTTATTGCAGTTTTTAAGGGGAAAAATTCATGAGGCACGGCATTCGTATACCAAAGTGCCACTGTATTACGATTTTACTGCTAATGCTGCTATCAAGCTAGCTAAGATGACCACAGAATTTCTGACAGGATCTTTATTACTGTTCATCTACAGTATGATGGACTGGTACAGTATTCCATCCAGAGTGTAAACAATGAAGGATAAATTACTGCTAATGCAAAGCGGCAAGCATACAGTACACAAGATGACCTGATAGGATTTCTCTTCATAACTTTAGCCAACTAGCTAGCATAAGATAACCTTGCAGGAATGACAAGTTTTGTTTTTTTTAATTCTCTTTGATGAATGTTTATAAGCTCCAGTACTAATATTATCCATCTATCTAACACAGGATTTCTAAGAGGTAGCCTGTTTGATAAATGTTCCTAATCTCCACAGCTAATATTATCACTTGAGTTAACATAAGCTAACCTGACAGGATTCCTCAGAGGATTTTAAGCCATAGTCATACATAAAGGAAATAACACTCATTTCATTAAATCTTGCTTAATTTTTTTGTTCTTTTATTCTTTCTTTCTTTCTTAGAATACATATGCAATGCTCATTATAAACAAATAACTAGCTAATAATATCCCTTTAGTTAACATAAGCTAATCTGACTGGGAGTCATATTCTTACATACAGAACATAAGATTGACTTGAAACCACTGGCCAGTCCTAACTTACTTTTTTTCAACTTTTTTGAGGATATAAACAAAAGGTTCAACATTTGAAAGCTAACTAGCTTACACGATGCTAGCTGCCACTTTATAGGCTTGTCAAGTCTCTGGACCTGGACTGGACGGCACACTGGGGCTTTTACATAAACCTCGAGGACAATGTATTGAATTTATGATTTGTCCCCTCTCATTGTTACTATTTTTGCAGCCAAGGACACTCTGGTCCTTTTCTTTCTACTGCGTTCGGCGATAGAAATAGCTTTCTCGCCCCTTTCCTCTTTATGCAATGTTATTAGGAACTTACCCTTGGACACGCATAAAAGTGTTTACTGCAACGCTGGTCAACCAAGTCCATGTCCCTGCAACCTCTAATTAACTTAATGATCTATCAGACATAACTGCCTGACATTTGCCTGACATACAAAATGATATATGTGTGTGTGTGTGTGTGCTTGTGCATGCGCGGGCAAGTTTCCGTGTGTGTGTGTGTGTTCATGTTTTCCTGCTTGTCTTGTGTGCTGTGGGTAATGGCTGACATTTCTTCATTTGTGCATCTAATTGCTTTATTTGCACACTGAGTTTAATAGCCACTGATTCAGACATGAGTGATGTGTGTCTTCTGTAACCGTTACATTATTTTGAACTGTATTAATAGTTTTTTTTTTCCGGTTTTACCTTTTTTTTTTTCTTATTTTCTCTCCTTTATCACTTTCACCTCCGTGCTTTTATTTAGAGCAGCTCCTCATTGCTCACTTTCTTTTTCTGGCCTGATCCCAACACAGATTGTCACTACAGACGTCTTATAGACATGGGGGTGTGTGTGTGTTAGTGTCAAGCTCCTGTTCCCATGCCTTGACACTCACACACTTGGCTGGCCCTTACCAATGCTTTTAATAAGGACTGTTTGCTTGGAAATAATGTTATCTGGGCTGGCAGGCAAGAGTCTAACGACCACAATCTAGAGACAGGGAGTTAAAAGTGATTCAGAATAGGAAAGAAACAAAAAAACTGAAAATAGTGAAATAAGAAATAAATAATGAGCTGAAACAATCAATTGAGGATGCGAGCGATGAACTTCTTGTTATTGACTGTTCCCATATAGACAGGAATGACACACATTTCAGGGCTTTAAGGGTGGACAACGATTCCAATCCACAGTAGACTGAGTAATTAGGAGATTGTATTAATAGCATGCTTGCTGTGTGTGTGGGTGTGTGTGATTAAGTGATTCATGTGCACATACTGTACACAAGTGGGTCGGACCATGCAGCCCATATCTCTCCTAATAGCAAGCAGAGTGTCATGTGCAATTTAAAACACTGTCCAGTGTTTGTGTTCTCATATGCCACTTGTGTTAACGAACCTCTCTCTCTCTCTCACACACACACACACACACACACATTACAAAGCAAGTCATGAAGGTTCCTTTAATTATGACAAGATACAGAGTCTCTAGAGTATAGCTGAGGATGTGTGTGTACGTGTCTGTGTGTGTGTCGGTGTGGGGATGTTAAAAAGTGTTGAAGATGTTCTGTCAGGGCACTGGGCAAATGTTAACTAGGTCTGACATTAATGGGTGCCATAATGAAACATTCAGCCACTAAGTAAAGCTACATGTCTGTGACCAACAATGGCCCTTAGAGGTCTATCTCTCTCTCTCTCTCTCTCTCACACACACACACACACGCACACGCACACAGTGCCATACATCAAACTAATGACTAAAGTTTTTAACTTTTCATATTTCCCTCTGTGCTAGTACATCTTCACAGAACAGAGCTTTGATCAGCTAAAGTTCAACATCAGTTCTCCCATTCAAACAACGGTCTTCATTTCAAATCCCTGTCACCACTCATATACACTGCGTGACCAAAAAAGAAAATTAAAAATCATGTTTCAATAGGGTCAAATTATTAACCTGCACGAACGAAAGAAAACAACTAAGGAGAAGTTAAAATGACTGGAAATAAGAACTGTCCGGCACATTATTACTTTGTGAAGCTGCATCATAAAAGACAACTAGAAATTAGAGCTACTATGTTTAATAATGAACATAAAAGCATTTCCACACATACAATGTGATGACAACTCACAGGATTGTGACTGGACAGCTGTGCGTCCTTAGGAAAACCACTTTTTAATGAGACTAATCTGTAAAATGACTTATGTAGGCTAGAAAGCATACAGATTGGACTTAGATTGGACTTCTAGAAATTGTTCATGTGGTCTGATGAGTCCAGACTGACGGTATTCCAGAACGATGGTCGGGTCAGAGTGAGAAGAGAAGCGCACAAATCAACCATGCATAGTACCCACTGTACGAGCTTCTGGAGGCTGTGTTATAATCTGGGGTTGCTTCAGTTGGTCAGGTCTAGGTTCAGTAATGTTATGTGGCAATAAGTCAGCTGATGACCTGAATGAACTGGATGACCAGGTTATCACATCTACTGTATGGATTGTTTTTTTTTCCCTTGTCCGTCATATTCCAGGACTCAAATTGTGAACTGGCCACAGGCAGCACACCCTTAAGGCCACACTTTTTTTGCTTTCATTATTATATATAAAAAGTATTATTATTATAAGAACTTTATTATAAATAATAAATATTATTATTATTATTATTAATAATAATAATAATAATAAACTCCACCATATTAGTCTAGGTTTTAGTTCTAGGTTTAACTACTACAAAATATCTAAAACCACATACGAATATATATGCAAGCCAAAGTATTTGGTCGAGTACCTTCCCTAGGACATAACTAAATCCCAGTTCTTATTTAAGCTGTCTGTCCAATAAAGTATCTGCCATTCTAAATGCTGGCATGCCGTATTTTGTTCTGCAAGGGAAACATTTAATGTGAGTGTTTATAATGTGATTTATGTATACCTCCAGCATTCAAGATTGTAGGATAAAAATATTTGTTTCCATTGTGGAAATTGAAATAGCCATTTCAAGAACCTTTGCCCTGCTCCGAGGTACTAGGTGGAAGAATTTCATTTGAATTGGCTGTTCAGTAGATAGTGTTATTTTCCGCCCTTGTTCCATTCTTTCCATTTCATTTCAATCTGCAGCTCGATGCAGTCGTTTTCTTCTAAAGGCCAAGGAGGAGATAGCACATGCATGGTAAGAACAGACAACTTGAGTTTTCTCTCGGGTGTCACCATGGAGGCATTAGACACAGCTGATGTGTGATACCTTGTCAAGACAGTTCGGTACGACTTTATTTGTAGAGCGGATTTAATAAAAGACAAATCCGGGTGAAGATTTAAATTCGTGATCAGGAAGTCAGACGCGAAACCGTGTCAAACCTGCCAGAGGAACCCTCACTGGAATAAGATGACTCCTTTACTCGGAGTTCTCAAAAACGAACTCATGTCGTGATAAATACATGTGCACTTTGGCGTTTAATGACGTTTTGATGTATTGGCTGTGGAACTTTTGATGGAAAAGCAGCACAACTGAAGTGTGTTAAATTATAAGAGGTGACTGCGAGGTGTGCAGGGAGAATGTAAGAGCAAATAAGGCATAACATTCAGTGTGTGTCCCTAGCCCATGATAAACGCTCCCATCATGCACAGCGCTATATTTGACACGTCAGGCCTATCGATCTGTCAAGGACAAGATTTATATCCTCGTCCTAGTGTATACAAGTGTTTTTTTTCTCCCTCTCTCTTTCTCTCTCTCTCTCTCTCTTGCTCTCGCTCTTTCGCTCTATGTCTGTCTCTCTTTCACTCTCTTGGGCAGACATGCAAAGTTTTGATGCCCCAAGTATTATTGTGTCAAATAACCATCAGCTCGAAGTGTGTGTCACTCCATTAACCTTCCTCCATCTTCACCCCGCACACACACTCCATCCCAGCATGATTTTTGCAAGGCTACATTTCTGCATGCTGACACAAAATGGCACAAACTGACACTCACTCCCACAGGCAGTTGTACTACCAGAAGTTAACACCGCACACTTGATGCATTTTTGTGTCTCGGTTTGTGATTAAATTTTCATTTCGGCATCTTACCGCCGTGCTTAATGACCGTGGGGGTGTTTCTCCGAAGCCATCTTGCTGCGATCTTTTTAATGCGATTCCACAGTGATGCTGGCTGTCTGCAGCTGTCCACTTCCTCTCAGGACGTCTCTTCCCAACTGTTCTCTTTCTCTCCAGCGTTTTAATTTTTTTTTCCCCTTACTTGCTATTTCCCCTTTGGGAGAAGGCTGAGAACTGTATTTCTAAATAAACAAACAAGGGTTAATGTATGGTGAGGGCTTTTTGTGCTCTTTTTCATCCTGGGGAAAAACACTCAGAAAACTAGTTTAATGTGCTTTCACAGTCAATAGGCAGAGTGGGGGAGATTTAAAAGTGCGCTGGAAAGCACACTGCACAGGGCCGATGTGGCAAAAAAGGAGAGAAATGGATTGTGCTTCAACATTACATTTCTTAGTGGGCAAATTGATTTTTTTTTTTTTTAAACACACTTAAGGCCTTTATAACTTCAACCCTGAGAAATGTCATGCTTACTCATATGCTTAAATGTACATGAAGTTTGCATATGTAATGTACATGCTGTACAATAGTCTTTTGAAAGCAGCATTAATTTAATGCCATTTATGCTTTGGATGTACTGGAACTCATTTCAGCTCTCTCTTTTTCTTTTTCTTTCATGCCCATGGATGGCCTGTTCCTTCAACCCTGTAGGTAAGTTTTTTTATTTATTTTTTTAATGGAATAAAGTGCATGCACAGTTCTTGTTAGAAGGCTATATTTACCTATAATGATCAAATATAATGTATACTAAATTTAATTATTTTATTCAGTTAACATTTTACTTTAAATAACTACAATTATTGTAAGATCATTTTAATGGCTTAATGTTTAAGTGACGATTAATATGACAACCCCCCCAACACACACACACACACACAAACACACACACACACACACACACAGGTCTATTTAATATGCACGATTTTCATTTCCAAATCTTTTTGGAAGGCACACAAACACATGACATCACATAATATCTGAGGAAGAATATCTGAGACAAGGCTGAGAAGGGACAGAGATGCAAACAATCAGCAATGAAAAGAGACAAAAAAGTGACACCGAACATCAAAGTAGAGTTCACATAGGATAGCCATTAAAAAAAATGGTGATTATATCAGTTTGACACGCATTGCATACATTAACATAATTTAATCCTATTCATTATTTTCACTTTTGTTGCACAGGTCATGCATTGTGCAGTCTTTTTACATGTCTTCTTTCATGTCTATGAAGTCAGATTCAAGTTTAAGCTATATATTTATTTTTCAGTGTTTTAAAAGAGATTTTTTCAATTTTTTTTCTTTTTTTTATGGAATATATGCTTCATATTTAGTCTTTAATTATGTTATGCAAGGATGTTATATAATTATGCAAGAGACCTACTTAGTATAATTAGGCAATATCACAATCGAGGTTATGCTCACTCATCATCATTACCGCTTTATCCTGTAAACGAGGTGGGGCGCACCCTGGGCAGGGTGCCAATACATCGATGGAACACACACACTCACGCACTCATTTACACACTATGGACAATTTGGGAACGCCAATTAGCCTAATCTCCACCTCTCTTGGAGGTGCAAGGCGACGGTGCTAATTGATATTCCAATAATTTATAAAAGGGAGTCATTTTCACACATGAACTGGGAATCACATTGTGTGCTGGTATCTAAGCTTAAGAAAACTGAATGCAATCTTCGAATGTGGGACTTTTTTGTGCT
This sequence comes from Clarias gariepinus, assembly GCF_024256425.1. Lineage (NCBI taxonomy): Eukaryota > Metazoa > Chordata > Actinopteri > Siluriformes > Clariidae > Clarias > Clarias gariepinus. The sequence goes on along the minus strand of NC_071106.1, from coordinate 10,280,021 downwards.
GTACTATACTGTACTGTATGTCCTTCAGTTGTCAAAGAACTCAGAATCATGTTTGAAGAACTTTTCTTATTTTTTCCCAAACAATAACCATTCCAGACAAAGCCAGGTCTAACTAAACAATTTATGCCACATACTTCTTTTTTAGTCTGTCACAAAACAATGAACAAAAATGTGTCTTGCCTCATGACTTTCCATTCACCCAACCATTTCCAGAAAGAAATGGAATCCTGTAGAATGTGTCACACTTCCTGTTCGTCCCAAACTGCTGTGCTTTTACACCCCCATCGTGACCTTCTCAAAACATGCGGAAGAGAAAGCAGGCAGGCAGCCGTGATTAAGTGGCAGAAAAATACAGCTGCTGACGTACTGAGGTGCCGGATATGTGCACTATGCATGTAGCGTGCCATCTGTCTAACACTTTTGATGGTGTCTTTAAAGAAATGTGTGTGCTAACGAGTCTCTGGGTGGGTACAACTTGAAAGGCTAAAGTGTGGCGTATGGAAGGAATCAGGGCAGCGATAGCAATAGTGTGGAACGAGTTTGTGAAAGTGGATTGTTAGAATCGATCAGATTGGTGCTGAATTAACTTTCATTTGAATCACATTCACCTGTAATCAGTAAGGAATAAAACACATCCAGGTATGCTGTTACAGGATATTAATGACTGCTGGGTCTCAACCTTTATTATCTTCCGACAGTAGCAGTTTCCAAAGTGTTATTATGTCATTCCTCTCTTATACACAAAAACTCGCCAACAATGAACAGATTTTTCTACATTTCTAAGATCATATTTTGTACCCAGCATAAAAAGTTTTTAGATGTAGTAATGTTCAGATATTAGAATAGTTTTTTTATTCTACAATCGAATAGAATTGCACATTGTTGGGCTAAATAATGTTTTTTTTATTTTTTTTGTATTGTCTTTTTACAACTTGGTTACAAATCGATTGTAGTTAAGGATTCTTTCAAGAATGCACGAAAGGTTTTTCACACTTATGCAGCTCTTTTGAAATCACTTCTTTTTATCGTTCACTTTGTACTTTTTGTTTTTGGCCGATTACTAATTAATTAGCTTGCAGGTGCAATAAAAAGAAACAAAAAAAACAACAAAACAAAATAAAAACTTTCTTTGCGCTGGTTGAAAGAAAATTACGGTACAATACATATCACATTCTAATCGAGACGTCATGGGCCAGTTAACGTCTGTCTCCAGGCTGCATTTGGCCATTGGGCTGGACATTGGCCTAGATTCTTTAGGAGAATTATACCTGCTTATCCATTTAAATGTATTACCTTCTTCCGTCTCAGTAGGGAGTCTGAATGAAAAGCCCAGTCAGTAGAACAAACCTCAACCACTTACTCTAGTGTGATAAAGACTCTCACTCACTTCCCTTCTCTCTCTCTCTCTCTTTCTCTCTCTCTCTGACTTTCCTACTCAGAACACATCCACTTCACAAATGCTTTTCCACAGGGCCAGGGTGTCTTATCACATGAGTTACAGCTTGGCGACAGCTTAATTTTGCACTTTTTTCATAGCGTGCCAAGCTGTGCACGGTCCAGCCTAAGCTGTGTTAATTGGAGGCTGAGCGGCAGGTTATGACACCTGCTGTCGGCCGCATCGGGACCGCCTAGGTCACTAACTCAGGTGTGGACAGGTTTGTGCAAGTTGTGACATTTTAATTACTGGGAAAAAAAGTGAAAGTCAGGTATGTGTAGGAGATAAAGATAAAAAGAGAGAAAGAGTGTTCAAGGTCTTTTCATAGTCTTGACATTTCACCTATAGATTCTTGCTTCGTGTTATGCTATAGTTTCATGCATGCTTAATGTATTCAGTCTCCATGATTTTCTCATGCTTCTTTCATTTTATTTAACACATATCTCAGAATAGTTCAATATGATCAGTGAACACAGACTGCAGACAACTTAATGATAAGAGAGAATTTACTTGCAATATTATTATTATCTTAATAATAAAATGCAAGTCTAATACTTCACTATCTATCAAAGGAATCCAAATAATTGTTGGACTTTTGGGGACGAGTGATGAACATGATAGAACATACACAGGGTGGTTACAATAACCTGACTGACCACTTCACCTTGCTACTACTGGGTTGGACCCCCTTTTGTCTTTAGAACTGTCCTAACCCTTTGTTGCATATATTTAACCATATGCTAGAAACATTCCTTAGAGGTTTTTTTTTTTTTTTATAATCCATATTGACATGTTACCATCACACACTACGTCCATGACATGAATCTCATGTACATATCACTACATTCCAAGGGTTCTCCACTGGATTGAGATCTGATGACTGGAGGCTATTTGAATACAGTGACCTCGTTGTCATGTTTAAGAAACCAGTTTAAGATGCTTTTAGATTTGTGACATCAAGACTGAAATCATCTCTTTGGACATCTATTTGCACCTAGAGAACTGGAGCTCAATGGATGATTGTTCAAACCATACTCTGTAAACCTTGTTGAGATGATTGTGTGCAGTCCTGTATATCGCCGGTTTCGGAAACACTCAGACCAGCCTGTCTGGCATTAACAACCATGCTCTGTTCAAAGTCACATAAATCAACTTTCTTCCCCATTCTGATGCTCGGTTTAGAACTTCGGCAAATTGTCCTAACCATGTGTATGTGTCTAAATTCCTTGAATCGCTTCCATGTGATTGGTAGTTTAGATACTTGCATTAACAAGAAGTTGAACAGGAGTACCCAATAAATTGGCTAGTGAGTGTACATAGGGTTGTAAGGTTCTATCAAGTTCAGGTTGGCACTGTGTAAGTTTTACTTCTTAGAGTACTTCAAAATCACTTGAGGAAATCCTCAAGGCTCAGAACGGCAACTGAAGACGGGCTGATATTTCCTTAACACACTGTTGGCAAACGTTATAGACAAACATTCAAGTGAATTAGTCATGTACTGGATTTATTGCTGCATAAGATTCATGCACCATTGTCAGTGTGACTGTACAGTATACTGTATATACAAAGTGCATCTACTTTAAGTGGTAGGTGGCTCTGATAAAATGGCCAGTGGTTATAGATACAAGGCTGGCATACTCGGTAGCTCGGTGTGCTTACGAAAGACAAGCACTCTCTTTTTTAATCATCTCAAATATAGAATTATAAATCTATTCAATAAGGCCTGTGATAAAGATTGATATTTCTGTGACCTTAGCTGTCTTACTGAATGCCACAAAACTATATTTCTGTGTACCTTCTTGGCGGATATGGATATAAACTCTCAGGAGGGCATCAGTCACTATGGCACTCTGCCAGTGGGACCTGTGAAGAGGGACCACTTTCTTCAAAGGGACCTGTGAAGAAAGAGACAGCCTGGGTAAAGGTCATTCTACCGGAGTAGGATGCATGTTGGCATTCGACTTTTGTCAGAACTTTAGACATGAGTTTTTGTTCTGTTATCTAGCGCACTGCTGAACAGAGAGAAGGGCAACTCTCTCCACAAATGCCCTTGCTTTTTCTGACAGCAATGCTGCACCTACCAATGTCTTAAAATCTCAGGTACTGTATCATAAAAGTGAAATAATTCAGCAGGATAAAGACTGCAAAAGTAACATTCTTTTCATGGTTCTTCGAAGTCCTGGAAAGCAGAGCCCACAAAATGTCAGTACAGATGGCCCAAACTACCCTTCTCTAGAGTATACATGGCTCGCGCTGCAAATTAAGGGCTGGATCTAAAATGTATGGACCTGCCAAGAAGAGGCATAGCCAAAACAAGAGAAGGTGCATTCTGGGAGCTTCTATCAGGGGGGCCAAGGGTGGACTGCATGCTCTGGTAATGAGGAATGGCAAGCATCGAGAGGGATGGGTTGATGGCATGGTTTCCTTTCCTTTCCTTTCCTTTCCTTTCCTCTCCTCAGCAGAGCAATGGCCCAAACGCGGCTGTTTGGCGCGCCGTAGCCAGGCAGCATTCCCAGAGCGCTCTCATTAAAGCCGAGTGCCATTCTGCAAACATGGGCACTCGTTCTGGTGGCTGCTTCTCCCTCCCTTTCTCCTCTCTCTCCCTCTTGCTCTCATATTCCTAATCAACTCAGATACGAGTGCCTCAAACTCGAAGGTGCTGTGATGTGTTAATGAGATTGGAACAACAGGGCCTCCCTTGGTCATATGGGTTCCACTACTACTTATTCCTTTTTATTATTTTGTTCCAGAGGAGGGGGCTTTAATTAGCACCATCTCTGGCTGAGATAGACAGCTGGTGAACCTCAGTGGCCCGTTGAGTAAAGCAGCATGGCCCATCTGAAATGCTATTGGGGTATCATGAGGCCATCACTGCCAAATTTATATTCCTAACCAGTGTTTTGGTGTAGTTAAGGAGTAAAAACTCAGCACTGATTTATGTGCAGTTTAATACTAAAACTATGCACATCAGTATTCAGATTTCATTATTCACTGTTCGATAGTAATCCTAACCTGTTGTGGTTATGTTAAGTGCATACAATTAGGATTTACTGGATGAACTGCGATTTTATAAGCTGGTAGATAATGAAGCCATATTTTTAAGCTGTAATTATCTATGCATGCACAAATATTTTGAAAATATTAAGTATAGTATCTGCTTTTTTGGTCTGCATTTTGTATTCCTCGTTTTTTTTTTTTTAAAGCAGTCTAGACATCATTGGAAAAAAGAAAATCAGATGCTTCTGCTCAGGAAAAGTCTGTCAGCGACGGAGGGATGAATAAGACATGGGTGATTTTAGTAATTCGAACGAAGACCCAAAATCAGCATCAGTACATGCATTATCAAATCGGCTTTAGCACATGCATAACCTGTCTCTAAAGCCGTGTAACTTCCCCGGCATAAATATTGACATAACTTTTAAACTTAAGCTGCCAACTTTGAATACGCATCTAAATGCCTCCAGTTATGTTGATATGCCTAGATGGACTCTGAATAAAAGTAAACTGAATGGCTAATCCAGCAAAAAGAGATGTGCGTTGGCAAAACTAACTCAGACAACCTTTTAGAAAGAGGGCAACGCGAAAGACTCTTGTATCAACCCTTGCCTCTGCCAAAGATGGAGTGTTTGCTCTAGGCATTGGCTGGGTCTCAAAAAAAGGTCAAGACACCAAAAGAAAATCAGAGGAGAAACAATGGAGTAACAATTGTATCAAAGGAGGGTAAGAGAAAGACACATTTACAGTATGTGGTTTGTATGCAGATGTACTGTACAGTATGTGTAGAAGGGTAATGTACATTATGGAATAAATAATTACTGTTTGTTTTCCATCAGAGTGGACAGATTTTATATATTCAGTTTAATTTATATAATATTAAGGACCGTAACAACCATAACATCAACAAATTGACATTGATTATCAACCAAACACCAGTAAACTGGTAATAGGATTATATGCATCCCAGGCTCATTTATGCCTGCCTTGAACAAAGACCATCCTGTCCGGTCTGAGCCAACAGAAAAGGCGATGCAGAATGATGCATGCTGTGCATTGCCTTGCCACTGTATGCCTGATCAGTGCACTTTCTACAGCTGCCATGTATTTATTCATAAACGTGAAAATTTTGACTTAATAATTACATCTTCATCCATGATCTTGCATTCACAATTTTCCTCCTGCTTTACATTCATATTTCATTTTCTTCCCTTGAAAAAAAAATTGATTAAGAGCTTTAGTCAGAAACCTTTGTCACGGAACATTGTGAGACGGGACCGACACGGCAGGATGCATAAATCCAAAGGATTTAAAATAAAACAAACTAACGCGTCCAGCGCTCAGTGCCATGCTTGCAATGTTAGCAGGACTCCTATCAGCATCAGTGAGACGCTGCAGGATTTGGAGTCCTGCGGTGCACTTCACTAGTATGTGGCACAAGGCTTTCATATCATCACTCTCTCATTTGCAATCGATGCTTCAGGCTGTTAAGCGCTGTGACTACGGTGTCCCACGCAGCTATGTTCTTTTGTAAAGCTTGCTAATGCACTGTAAAGGATGAAAAATATACACGCCAACATTTTTTTTTTGCAGGTCTTTCTCTCTTTTTCAATTATTTTTTTCTTATGTGTTTAAAACCCGTTTTCAATGATTTGAAAGCCGATGCTATTTTACAGCCTCTGCGAAGCTCCCGAAATGTAACACTTTGAAATGCAAATTTGGATTTAATCAAGTGGCATTTGCTGGATGCCCGTAATGGTAGGCTGTGGGGAAACTCCACAATTGTGCACACTTTGTAGACCTTGGTGATGGGGTTGTTAGTGCATGTTTAAAATGGTCTGGGTGATATTTTTGAAATATGAAATTCGAATATTTGGAACCCAGGATATTTTTACTGAGTTGGTTTCGGCAATGACATCAAAATTTTATTTTTATACCTAGATAGCTAAAGAGCTTTCATGTCCTTGCCTTTAACCAAATATATAAATACTTAACAACCTGTAATTAAGATTCATTGTTTCCCCTTTTGTTTCACTTAATTTAACATATTTCCTTTTTTTTTTGTTTTATGTTATTTACCCTCAAGAGATATGAGTTTTTTTTTTTTTTTTTATTAAAATTTACAATTTACAAAGTCCTTTGCATTGTATCTCTTTGTAAAATTCTTGTTTCAAGCACGCAAAGAATTCTAAGAACCCAAAGAGGATGCTCTATCATAAAGGTCTCGTATACAGCCACACTATCTACATTGTCTGGACAACAGAAATGTTGCTTTTTCAGAAGCGTCAAATTATTAACCTGCATTAAGGAAAGAAGAGAATTCAATTTCTTGATTTTGGTTAAGAACTGTCCAACACATTATTAAAAACCTGAAAGGTGATGTTGAAATGTCAAATTTACAGAAGAAATGTGCTCAGATGTCTCAGAAGGAAAAAAAAAAAACATGAATGGAGATGACTAAAATTCTTGGTGAAGTTCCATCATAAATTGTACTTACACTTAAGTTTAATGATGAAAGTAAAGACATTTCCTACACACAGGGAATGTGACGAGAATTGTGATGAAACAGTTGTGTGTCCATAAGAAAACCGCTTGTTAATGAGACTCATAAGGAAAAAAATGGCTTAATTTAATAGATAGGCCAAAGCCTGGACTTTGGAGCAATGGACAGTGGCCATGTGGTGTGATGAGTCCAAATTGACTTTATTCTAGAGCAATGGACATGGCAGGGAAAGCAGGGAAATGTGTGATGCACCCATCATGCATGGTAGTCATTGTACAAGCCTCTAGATCAAAAGTCAACTGATGACCTGAATGTACTGAATGACCAGGTTATAACTGATCTATGGAGTTTATTATTTCTTTCTTTATGGTACAGGTACATATTAGGACTCTTATCAATCAATCAATCAATTAATCAATCAATCAATTCATCAATTAATCAAACTTTAAAAAGTGCCTAACTGTATAAGTAAACAGATTTTTTTGTTTTCATTTATTCGATCACCGTGATTTCACGTGATGCAATTGGGTATTTGTTTACTTGTTTAAGGACATGTTCAAACACCCTATAGGCCCACTTCTCCCACCCTGTCTTATGCTTTTAAAGAAAAAAACCCATAACCTTGAGGATAATAACTTCCTCTCAAGTAAGATGGATTTATCCCATATCCGTCTCAACAGACACCCCATCCCGTAAATGTGCCTTAATGTTTCTCCTGCCTCCAGGATGGCGGTTTTCATGTTCTTCAGGGCTCACACCTTTTAGATGGAGACTCTCCTGTCTCTGCCTGGTCCATAATAACACACTCGCTGACAGATTACTGTCAACACCCCTGGTTACATCTTGTGTAATGGAGGTGGAGGAAACCTAGGTTAACACTCTTTCTCACCCTTTTACTGCATGCTATGTAGATGCACGTGACGCAGTTTAAAAAAAAAAAAAAAAAACGAATTTACCAAAGTGCTGTCTGGCTTATGATTTAACCTGGTGCTGGCTGGTGGACAGCAGCTTCTCAGAAATCAAGGCTAAGTGTCAGATTCATCAGAGACTCGGCAGGATAGCACTGATTGGAACAAATCCTTATCTACCTTCAGCGTCTGCTGTCATCCGCCAAACCACGAGGCACACAAAGAAGGACAAATGTTTTGATTAGCGGTCCCTCCTGATGTTACCGTGGACATGCAGGTACGACCAAGATGAGTTGTCAGCTGGAGGGAAGATGTAGGGATGGATATTTCAGCAGGAAGCATGGAGGGGATAAGGGAAGGGGATATGGTCATGCAGTAGTCTTTAGGCTGAAGTAATATTGTGCAGGAAGATTTCTAGAGTAGTTTTATTCATCTTAGAGGCAGAATTCATGTATGCTTCGTACTACCGAGTCAAGGTGTCTGGTATAATTGTCATAAACAGTGGAGAGACAGATGGTTTTATTAAAAAAAAAAAAAAAGAAGAAAGAAAGCCAAGTAGTTTTCAAACTAATACACAGACAAAAGGTCAGGCAATTGGATAAACAAACAGAAAGTCGAAGGAAAGTAGACAAAACAGGCAACTTAAGTGGTTTAGAAACATCTACAGTAGAAACTTGACCCCGAATGTAGACATCGCAAATAATGACTAAATAGTTATTTAATAGTTATTTAATCCAGATAGCTCTTAAAAGTGTCATTGTAACTCATGTGCTAAAGTTAGACAATAAGCACTAATGCACTGATCCCAGCGTTTCATTGGAAAATTCTTCTCGGTACGCCAGAGCCAGGTGTTGTGCCACAGACAGACTTGTGCCACATCTGCAAGTTGGTGGCAAGTTATACGGATCAGCAGGAGTGACTGCAGTGGGCTCCGAGCCACCTCGGCCGTTCACGGGTCATTCAGTCATTATAGGGTCTCATCACTGTCCTGTGCTGAAGTGTCAATCAGTTTTACATCTTAATTCACCAGGAAGTTCCAGTTGGACTCACATCAATAATAAATCTTGCAATTCAGCAACAGTTTTGTCTGCCCATGTGTGCTGAATTCCTAAGATTCTTTTAAAGGCCAGTTTTTCTCATTTCTCTCCACTCGTCATACATTATCTCTGTTTTTTTTTTGTTTTTTGCGTCTCAGCCGATCAAACTTACAGTATACTGATAGACTGAGCCTCTTCGGTACCTTATCTTCGATTTCTTGAAGCACAAATTCCCACCGGCCTCAGTATGATATGAAGATGTTGAACGGATAGTGAGAGCGTTATGGGTTCATGGCTCAGAGAATAAAACAGAAATCCGATATGATGGAAGTGACCAATATATCTGCAACACTGAATAACTGGAAGGATGTGATGGTGGATATTTGGTCTGTTTTATTTATTTCATTTTATTTATTTATTTTATTTTATTTTTTTGCAATTTCTTGATGGAGTCACCTTATACTTCACTTTTGAGAAATAGGTTATATTATAAAGAATGTGCTAGAGCAGTTTTCTACTCATGGAGCCAAGAATGATAGGAACTTAAAGCAAGGTTAAGGAAGTATTAGAGACTTTTTCTTACAAGTTTGAAGGCCTCAGCCCCATCGCTTCTGTTCTGTTCTTCCCTGAGCATTTTAAACGTAATTATTTCGAATCTTTACTGAAAGAAAAAATGAACGCCCCAGGAATTTGTTTAGAAGTAACTCTCCATAGGCTGAAAAATGCACCGCTTTAATTGCCGATACAATTTATCTTAACCATTTGCCACATCCCTTTTTCCCATCTCCTGTCTCCCGTAACAATTAAATGAAGATAACAAATCATTGCACTTTCTCATTTTTAAGTGGATAGGGACTAGAGAAGCCCAAACAGGCCTGGCTAATTTGTTATATCTTAATTTCCCTTCACAGCATTAGCCAAGATAGATGGAGTAAAGACGCAGGCTCATATAGCATAACACATCAGCCATAGATGACAAGTGACAAAGAAAACTGACGCAACAAACGACTTCCTTTAATCACTTTAACAAGAGGAGCACCTTTGAAACTCTCCTCTTCTGTACATCCTAATATGGTTCATGCATTTTTCTTGATAATCATTTTCATCCTTTTGGATTATAAGACTTCTGGTTGCAGCAACGATGAACCTTAGGAGATATTTTCGAAACAAGGCATCTTGTTGGGTTTATTATGAAACGTGTATTGTAAGCCTTGCTCGTGTCTTCTGTTATAAAAATAATCTTAAAATGACATTTTAGCTTATAAGTCTTTCATCTGGATTTATATTTAATATTCTTCAAAGTAACAGAAATATATAATCAGCTTTCATGTGATGTGAAAGTATATTTTAAGTTTTTTCAGGTTACCGTGAAATTTATCAATAAGGGATTTAAGAGATTTTAAGAAATCAGCTTTTTTGATAATAAATAGCTCTATAAATACAATATGGCTAGAAGTATACAGACACCTATATTCACCATCTGAAAAGTTGAGGATTAAGGGAATTGCTCAAGGGCCCAACAGTGGCAACTTAATGGTGCTTGGGTTTGAACCCACGACCTTCCAGTCAGTAGTCACCTTAACCACCGAGCTACCTCCTGCTATTAATGGTCCTTTTCCCACACTGTTGCCACAATGTTGGAAGAACACAATTGCCTAGAAAGTCTTTGTATGCTGTAGCATTATCACCACTGGTACTAAAAGACCCAAACCTGTTCCAGAATGACATTGGCCCTGTGTAGTAAGTGGGTTTCCATATTTGGAGTGAAATAACTGTACCACATCAATGCTCTTGCATCTACAAATCCTCATGGCCATGCTACATTATATATAGGAAGGACTCCCCTGAGGATTGGAAGTTATTATAACAGCAAAGGAGGACTAAATCCGGACTGGAATTCAACGCAGCATGTAGGTCATGTGATTGTCAGGTATCCACAAACCTTTGTCCATATGGTAGGTTTCTCACCTGCCATGCAGAAGGCCCGGATTCAATTCCAAGCCAATGCCCAAATCACAGCCACTGTGTGAAGTGCCAGTCCCAAGCTCATATAAAATGGGAGGGTTGTACCAGGAAGGGCAACCGGTGTAAAGATTTTAGGCATGGACAAATAAAAAATGCTCCAAGCTTGTTATATATTGATATACTTCTACATATTGTCAGGGAATTGGTGGCTTGGGGGTACTGTAGGTTTGATTCCCAGCCTTTGGATGCAGTGCCTATCCCAAGCCATGATTAAATGGGAGGGTTGCATTCAGAAGGGCACCCGACGTAAAACATTGGGCAGCCCTTCTACAGTTGCAGCTGAAAGACCAATTAAATCACATATTTAATACAAATAAATGCCATTTAGAGGACAAAATTCAGCTCTACTCTGTTCTTTTGGATAAAACACTCTAGGTGTCTGTTGTGTATTTCGTTAATAAAGTGACGATGAGGATTTAGTTACTCTGCATGTGTTAAGAAGGAAGTGATGCAGCTCGACAGACCCTGCTGCTAATTCACGTCTTGACGAAAAGGTCTGGAGGACAGACAACGAGTCAGATAAGTGACTGAATTACGTGTTAATAATGGGAAATGAAACAAAATAGCATCGATTTGCGGCAAGATGGGTCCGTTTGAGTGGTGAGCAATGGAGTTCTTATACGATTTGAGTACTTCATAGCAGCAAATACTATTGATCAAGAGAAAGTTGTACTTACTTTTTTAAGTGTAAGGGTTCCAAAAACATTGGAAGCCGGGAGAGAAAACGTATGACCAAATAGTGAACACTCTCAAAGCACATTTCTCACCAAAGCCTTTAGTAACTTTGATTTCACCGTCAAAATTAGCTGGAAGAAGAATCTGTAACAATGCTAAAAAAGTTAGCTGAACAATGTGAATTTGGTGATGCACTGAATGACACACTTGGGGACAGATTAGTGTGCGTATGGGGCATACAGAAAGGACCGCTAACAAAAAAGCAACATGACACTACAAAGAGGAAGTGAATTGAGCATGTCTATGGAATAGGTTGCTAAGGAAATGCAACAATTGCACTCAAATAATAAAGTGTATAAAATGGAGACTGAAAATAATGGCCCATGTTTCTGTTGTGGTAAGACTGGCCACTCACCTGCCACATGCTGGTTTAAGGATTTGTAATGTTAAAGCTGTAAGGAAAAAGGACACATAGAGCGCGCATGTAGAAATAAAGCAGGAAAGAGGAAAATGCAGCTGAGAACAGCATTTAGAAGGAAGCAAAAAAAACACATACAGTATTCACAGTTGACCGAGAAAACAAGAGTGTGATAGGAAGCACACCTGAGGACAAACTTCCTTTGCATGTCCTCACTGTAGCTGGGGGAACCAAGGCATACAAAGTCATCGTGCTGCTGGAAGGACAACCAGTGAAGATAGAGATTGACACTGGCGCTGCAGTGCCGCTGGTCTCAGACACGGTGTACAGAGAAATACTGAGCCAGCTGGCACTCAAACCACCCGATGTGACCCTTAAAACTCACACTGGTGAATCAGCATCAATGAAGGGCCTCACACAGGTAAGTCGAACTAAACAAACAAACAAAAAAGCGTGATTTTGGGAGATTATCCCTCACTGATGGGACGCTCCTGGCTGGAGCAACTTAAGGTGGACTGGCAGACCATACACATGATGACACCTATGTAAAACACTGGATTTAGAGGGTGTTCTTTAAAAACACAACAGTAAAGAGAGCAGTCACGCTATAACGCTCCATGTGTCACGTGTTATATTTGCACATGCACACACTCCATAATTATCTCCAAAGATATAATAGTGAAAGATTTTAAACTTCATCCAATCGGCACACTGACTATAACCCCCACAAAAATATGTCATTATTAAAACTTATACATAAATAATAAAAACTATAAGATGACATTTTTTTCCCTACCTTTTAAGATTCATTATGGGCTATATTGCATCACATTGCGTATGCAGGGTAGTCTGGAAAAAAACGTGTCACTGTAGCCGAATTCTGGAAAATGTAAGAAAAAAATACGAGGAAGCAAAAGAGTGAAAAACTTCACTATATCAACATGTGAAATGTCTGGCAAACAGTCCCGGTCCAAATAATGAAAAACCTCACCATATCAACCTGTGAAATGTCTGGCAAACAGTCCCGGTGTAGGTTTTTATTTCAAAAATGATGGATCAGAATGAGCACATTTAAATAAAACTGTGATTTGATTTGCACGCAGTACTCCTGTCAGAACTGCTGTTGTAGAAAATTAATCCTCTGATCAATCAGAATCCAACATTCATCAGAGCTGTGCTATTTTAATCAGGAGTGCTAATCTGTTAAGGAAGAAAAAAAAAAGCTGTTGAAAGCAGCCTTTTTTTTTTAATAGTGAATCTTATGAGGAGTGAAGATGAGAAATAGTTTTGTACCCTGACTAGAATAATATGCAATTCTATTTGAAAATGAGTTGCCTTGGAAACCAATCTTTTTTCCCCCCTAATTCAAAAACGAAGTGACAAGTATGTTTGTTCCGTGTGTGTTTTTTTTTTTTTTTTTTACTGTTTCAAACAACATATCTGATTCCCCAAAGTATTGTCCAAAAAAAAAAAAAATCGAAAAAAATTAATAAAACACCATGCCATTTTATGATTATGAGGCCTTGGAGCAGTTTTTGGTCTGATTTGATCAGAACTGGAGGAATGATACAGGTCAAAACAGATTCAATAAGTTTTTATGGTATATTTATGTTTCTATGAATACTAAATTTTCTCCCGCTCTTGGAGGATTATATGAAAGATGCCCCCCCTTTCCCACCCATCAACCCCAAGGCCTAGGCAGCTACCGTTTGTCATTTTTAGGACTCATCATCATGGGTGATCCGTCTTGATTTTGCCAGAGAAGCGATACCGTTGTGTGTAATGCGCTGTGCTACTGGAGGCATAAATGTGGCATCTCGCTCACTCGCTAATCTTTATTTCACTTGTTTGCCTTGTGTTTGCAGCGGTGTAGACAAATCTTCATTAGGGCCCGAGCCATCATATCGCAATCGGGCCGGCCGGGACTAGATCGTATCGGCTTATTTGTTTTTTAGTAGACTATGTGGTACGAGAAATGAGCTTGTATGTTCAGATCAGGGAGAAAGAAGACCATCCCCTTCCAATCACAAACACATATACACACGCACAAACATGCACACATAAATATCATCTTATATTAACCATGCTGCTGGCACAGAGTTTATTTGACTATTAGACCACTCTTGCCAGCTGTGCCTTAGGGAACTGATGTGTCTGTAGAGATAAAATGTGCATTGGTATGAATCCTGATTTTTAACTGTGTTTAAGTATAAAGCAGGCTGAAGTTTTCAGTCTCTTTGGAGGTTGTATTGCATCCACCCACCCTCGGTCAGCCGTAAGATTTCGACGACTGACAAGGGAAGTGAACATCACTGATCACCAAAAATTCCCAAGCAAACTGGTGAAAGAATTATGGGCGACCAAAGCTCACCCATCCCCATGGAAACCAAAGGCCAGCCCATCCAGTCTGATCCTACAGAAAAGCCAATGCAGCACAAGTTACTAAAAAAGGTCAAAGTTGGCCACTATAGAAAGACACCAGAACACCCAGTCCATCACATCTTGCTGTGTATGCAGCTTAGCAGGCAACCATTGTTGTTGTTCAGACTTCCAAATTCCCTAGATTGCAATCCGACCATGCATTCATGTAATGCATAAGACAAACAAGTCCGATCCATGGAATGTCCCAACTTGCAACAGACAGCAACCAGAAAAACCTGCTGCCAATGTCTAGGTGCCAGACACAACAAACACCAGGGTTCTTGTTGAGACCAGAGCTGCCCAAAACCCAGTTGGTTTTAATGTTAAGCCTGATCGGTGTATACCCTGGCCATGGTGTCTGATGTCTGAAAGTGTGTTGCCTATGTGCAATTACCTCAAACAGTAAATGTCACACTTTGATAATTGTTGGTTTCGCTACATGCTGTTGTGAAATGGCCTAATTAGTTCGGTTCGTAATCAGATACCTGCTGTCAAAATGTCTGTGATGCTCCTGCCTCCATCACATCAACACCAAAACAGAGCAGAGAGCTTGCACATTTGATGTAGAGAGCCTTAGACAAAGTTTTGTTTTGTTTTTCATTTCCCTTAATCGGCTCCTTATTTCTTAATTCTGCACTCAGTGATTGTTCAAGGGTTTTTGTGCCCTTTAGCTAAACCTTCTTGTCTGTTTTAAATAAAGGTAATCATTATATTATGTCTCTTTTATTGATATACATACATTTACGCCTGTCTCCTAAGGCATCCTAAAGTGTGCAAAGTAAAAAACAAAACATATTTCCACTGTCGAAAATGAGCTTCGTCTGATGGAAAGGGAAGCAATTACAGCAACGTTTTTTTTTTTTTTTTTTTTCTCCATTTGCATTTCAGGAAAGTTCACAGGTGCCTTAAGGACTTTAAAAAGTATTGTATATCAGAAGCAGATATGATTGGTGGTGTGTGTTCTCCAAATATATAATACATCCAATAGATTTCATAAAATAAATGATGCAGAGGAGCATGTCATCTTTTATGTGTGACACATTTGCCTTGGGTTAAGCACCTGAAATGTCACCACCTCATCCACTCACATATTAATGACTTTTCATCTGATCGAGCGGTGATGGATAAATGAGATCTGAAATGCTCTTTTGGCAGTGACCCCCGCTTTCTAATAGAAATTATCACCCAAAGGTCACCCACCTTAAATTCAGCATTTCTTATTCTGAAATGAATTAATATTAAAGCTAGTTAAGTGAGCAAATGTACACTCTCTGTCCTCTTTATTGAGAACACTTATATGGCCTTCAAACATTCATGCAGTTATCCAATCAGCCAATCATGTCACACAATGCAGGGTTTGAAATCAGACAGAAACTTAAAGAAAACCGCTGCATATTAAGTAGTGACTAAGACTAAGACTCAATGACTTTAACCCTGGAATGCTCATTTCTGACAAATGGATAGGTTGGATTTTAACACATAACAATCTGTAAAACAATAGTTCTTCAGGTTGAAATAATGACTACATCAGGTAAAAATAAGAAGCTTATGCTGCGGAGTAGACACTCTCAAAATTGGACCAAAATGTACAGTTTTGGTCCAGATATCTTGATACCTAATTCCAGGTACCTGATTTTTTGAATGTGCAAGTCTTTTTTTTCCGTGCTGATGAACACCTAGAGCATGTGCGAACCTGAAGGCAAAGAGCTCATAATTCATCTTAAGCTTTTGTATTGCATACTAATACCCCTCAACCTCTAGTGCCAGACAAAGAGTGATGAAACAAACAAATTTAAATATAATGTGACCTGGCATGATAAGAGCATTGCCTCTCGCTCCAAAGCTATCTGTGCTGATTAATAGATAGCACTTTCTGCGGGATTGTCAAATTAGTGATTGCGCTGCAGATAATTAAGCTCGTCAATCACGACGTGGCACCTTGAAGCTCTCGCTGGCAGTGGATTAGGTGAGTTCGGAGTGATCAAGGCCATGAGAATGCCATCGTTTCCTGCAGGGAAGGGCGCCGGCATAAATTTATCCCGTCAATCAGTGCCTGGCCCTGGGTGCCTGGTGCAAGGTCGAGCCGGCGTTCTCAGGAGCGGAAAACGATTGCGCTTTGCAGACTATTCTGAATTATCCGAAGTAATTAATAAACTTTTAGAAAAGTTTAGTAAATTACTACTAAATCAATGTTATTGAATTCCTAATAAGCAAAAATTCTATACTACACAACACTACACAAGGTAAATGTGTTTTTTTTTCCTGTTTTTTTTTTCAAATTCAAATTTTATTTGTCACATACACAGTCATACACAGTACAATATGCAGTGAAATGCTTATACGACCGCCAGTGACCTTAAAAAATAAAAACTTATATGTAAGAAATATGAATAAAAAGAAATACGGAAGAAAATAAATGTAACTAGTAAAACAAACTGTACAAATAAGGGCATAATAAAAATATTACAAAATATAGAAATATAGAAGAAAAAAGTATATATATAAAACCTGAAAGTGCAAAAATGCATAAAAAGTGACTTATTAAAGTGTCTCGTGCAAGGGTCCAGAAATGAAAATATAAATATATAGTGCAAGTGTGTATGAATGTGTCCATGATTGTCCATGAATGTCCAGTCAATTTTGGCAGTTTAAAAAGATGTTATGAGTCCTGTGTGGTGGTGTGATTGAGAGACCTTATCGCCTGCGGGAAGAAGCTCCTCCTCAGTCTCTCTGTGTTGGCCTTCAGGGAGCGGATTCGCTTCCCAGACCGCAACAGAGTGAACAGTCCATTGTTTGGGTGGCTGAGGTCCTTCACGATCTTCCTGGCCTTGGTCCAGCACCGCTTGCTGTAGATTGAGTGCAGGTCAGGGAGCTCGGTGCAGATGATGCGTTCAGCTGATCGCACCACTCTCTGTAGAGCTCGTCTGTCCTGCATGGTGCTGTTTCCAAACCAGGTCGTGATGTTTCCCGTCAGGATGCTCTCTATGGTGCAGGAGTAGAAATTCCTGAGCATCTTGGAGGGCAGTCTAAAGTCTCTCAAGCGTCTGAGGTGGTAGAGACGCTGTCGGGCCTTTTTCACCACGGTGTTGATGTGACAGGACCATGACAGGTCCTGCGTGATGTAAGCACCGAGGTATCGGAAGCTGTCCACTCTTCCTGGGCTCCTCTTGATGACTGGGGTCTGGTAGTTCCTCTCCTGCTTTGCACTAAAGTCCACTACCAGCTCCTTTGTCCTGCTGACGTTTAGGAGGAGATTGTTCCTCTGGCACCAATTCTCCAGATTTTCTATCTCCTCTAGGTAGGCCGACTCATCATTGTTGGTGATCAGGCCCACCACAACAGTGTCGTTAGCAAACTTGATGATGGCGGTGAAGTTGGTAGTGGCCACGCAGTCGTAGGTGTACAAAGAGTACAGCAGGGGGCTCAGAACACAACCCTGGGGGACTCCAGTGCTAAGAGTGAGTGAGGCTGAGATATGTCTGCCCGTCCTTACTGCCTGTGGTCTGCCTGTCAGGAAATTGGAGATCCATTGACACGAAGATGAGTTGAGTCCCAGGTGCTCCAGCTTGGTGGTGAGCTCTTTTTTGTAGCTCTTATATCGCCACAACTTGAAGATTATTTTTTATACCATTTCTTAAACAACATCCTGCGTCCTATTGCGCATGGTTAAACTGACCACTACAAAACACCAACACTTCTATAAATGGTAAATAAACAGATACAGAAAGCTTAAGCATATTATAATCATAATCATAATATAACATTTTTTAATAGTCTTTGACTCTTGTTGTGAATTTCAATTATAATGTGTTAAACTGGTACACAAACTTGGCATCTACCACTGTAGCAAATTAGTAAATCTGAGCAACCAGAAATGATAATTCAACAGCGCTGTGGTATAATACTGCTAATAAAACAATTATAGCACTAACTATTTATGAACAATTACACCTTTGCCCTTTAAGCACAAAATATAATTACTGATTATTCTCTTTACTAGACTATGCACATTATTATTATTTTTATTTGACTTCCCAAATAACAAAGAGCTAAATTACAGAAAACGTGTTTGCAAAACTTTCATATACTTGAACCATTCCACACTTCTTACATCCAAACAAATCTACAAAAGAGAGAAGAGCCTGATCTTTGAAAATGAATGGATAACTTGTCACCAAGTTGTGGATGAGACGTTCCTGTCATTGAAGGAGTTCCTGAGAGGCCAGTGTTTCAGACATGGAACAGACCGATCATGGTTTCAGCATACTGATGAAACTTTCTACCTCGATGGTATCCAAGCACTAGTGAAATGCCAGCATAGGTGCATCAGTGTAGCAGGGGAAATTAAGTTTTTTCCTTTCATAAATGTGCTCTGTTATTTCGCACCATCAAAAGTCCCGGTTTGACTTTAACGCCACCAGTAAATGCACACCAACGCAATCCTGTGTACAATAAGAGCTAGTTAGATTGCTGATCAGATAGATATTGACTCCGAGCTCATGCGTTGGTGTTTAAGGTTTTAGCAAAAGTAGTTGGAGAATCCGTGAAAGAGCACAGTGCTGAAAGCTGCAGAGAGCACTGATTGATTCAGCGTTTAGCACAAATGCGATTGGGAGAATTCGTTTAGACTGAGGCAGCCTCTGATTTCCACCTGTGTCTGTGTTTACTCCTTCCACTGAGTGTCGATGTCCTTCGAGAAGTCCCAGTGGCTCTGATAGCTCAGGGTAATGGATCAGCGATGGGTATTCGTGATATGAGATGAAACTAGTCAGTCTGAGCAGTGCATTATATTGCAAGGTCAGACACACATATACACTCTTAAAGACAGATAGGAAACTGCTTTCATGATTTTCTTGAAACTTGTTGTTGTTGTTGTTAAGTGCTTCACACTACTGTAATGCCCTACTGGCATCATGTGTTGTTTCCTCTGTATACCAAGCATGGTGGGTGAGAAATAATTTTTTCTGCCTTTTGCTTATTTTCAGTTGGCTCACAAAGCTGATGCTTGCCAATTCACGGGTCAAAATTCACCTAGAAATAATAATAATAATAATAATCCACTACTAAATGTTGAATGTGCTT
Source organism: Clarias gariepinus (assembly GCF_024256425.1). Taxonomy (NCBI): domain Eukaryota; kingdom Metazoa; phylum Chordata; class Actinopteri; order Siluriformes; family Clariidae; genus Clarias; species Clarias gariepinus. The sequence continues at coordinate 10,260,523 of NC_071106.1, read as the reverse complement.
TTCACATTCTTTCCACTGATTTTCTGAATCATTGTAACAAATCAATGTCAAAAATCTAGCACCGGAAAACAAAAAGTAACTGCAAGCAGTAACTGGTAAGCTATACTAGTCATGGAATAAAAATGAAATTTTCAGAACTGGGATAACCTGCGTTCTCACTGGTGGTTTTGTGGTAGGTGTCTCACCTGGCATACAGTGTGAAGCCCATAATCCCAACCAATGCTTCAAACCCAGACCTAGCCCCCTAGCGTTGCAGGGAACCCCTAGTCCTGGCTTGAAGCCTGGATCAAAATGGAAGGGTTGGGCAACTGGGATGAAACTTGTGCCTTAAACAAATTTGCGGATCAGAAGGCCTGCTTTGGTTTCTGCCTAACAGGTGCAGCGACCAGAAGAAGAAGAACACCAAGGCTAACTTGCCCTCCTCTTTACCTTCTTTAAATAACAAATGGTAGACTCTGTGAAGCAAATCACTTAAAAGTGCTACAAAGTACAAAAAAAACGAAGAAAAAAAAGGAGAAAAAAGGCGAGTACAGGTTGTTCCTTCATTCTTTTGAGTTTCACATTACTGCAACATGCTGCTTCCAATCTCTACACGGAAACAATGGAAAGGATTATTCTAACAAATAACTATGAGAAAACAAGAAAGGACGGAAAAACAAAAAAAAGCAAATATTTACATGTCAAACTCTTGCTTTTCACACTGACAAGTATCAATGTTTAAAAGAAGGACGTGGATTGTGTGCGCATCACTTTGATAAGCCGCCGAGCTTTTATAAATGCTCAAATTGTAGCTCTGATATATATATATATATATATATATATATATATATATATATATATATATATATAAAGCACTAAAATAAGCACTAGCTTCCTAAGATTTTTCACAATTTCTTAATCATTTTAATGCTCATCGCTGCTTAAACAATGCCGGCGTTTTAAGGCACGCTGTGCCCTGCGGAAACCTTCGTTTGGTTTCACATGAGAGATGCCTGAGGGACTGGTAAAGTGTCAGTCTGCATCTTCATCAAGCCAAAACACACTGGAGAGCCAATCCACTTCAAAAATGTTCAGGCTTCCACTTGGACACACACTCTCTGTGTACTCTCATCAGTGTTTGCATGTTCGAGATCTTTAAATATTCATAACTTTCAGCTTAAACAACTTAGTTAATGTTTATTTAGAGACACATGTAGAGATAGAGAGAAATATAGACCCCACTATCTATACCATTGCAAGAACTTGGCACTTTTTTAATACCAACATGCATGCACACACACACACACATGCATACACACACACACTCAGAAGCCTGCTGTACACATGCTGGCTATAACTTTTAACCTTGAAGAAATCTACAGTATATTTATACAACCTTTTTTCCCCGCATTTATTTTCATAGCCATGAACTTTATTAGTTTTATTAACTTCGCCTCACCAAAGGTAATAAGGTGGTAAAAACATAAGCACGTGTTGGTTTCTCCGCTGCTGCTCATCCCTGCAGTGCTCATCTTATGGTTTTTACCAATCGGCTGTTAGAAGTGGGCATGCTTCTCCCTGCGCTAAGAGCCACGCTCAACTGGCATCACAGCTGGCGCTCTTACAACATGACAGAGGAGGAGGGAAAGGCTCAAGATACGGCCATCTGGGCAGTGAAGCAGAAGGCTCACAGATGCGACCCAGCTCAAAAAAAAAAAAAAAAAATTGAGAGAGGTTTTCCTCTCAAGCTCAAGGCACTGCTCTTTTTTTCTGTTTATACCCATGCAAGTTGTTTATACGGAATATGCCTTAATAATTATGTATTTTCATTGGGGTTTTTTTGTTAATGAAATTCAGAAGAGTTTTTCACATTTTTTCATTAGTTAGTTTGCACTGTCCATAATGCTGTTCTACAACCTGCTGATGAGATTAAGATTCAATTGGTCACCTGTACCTTACCTTACAACACACTGCTTATTCCAGTTTGGAAGCTGGGATCAGTGCACAGGGTCAGAGCCAGGATACAGCGACCCTGGAGCAGATGGGGTTAAGTGCCTCATGCAAGGGCTCAACAGTGGCATCGTGGTGGTTCCTGGGCTCGCACCGCCAACTTTCTGCTCAATTTCCAACAGCCTTAACCGTTTGAGCCACTACTGCCCTAAGGGTTTCTAATAGGTCTTCATTTTGTCTTTATCTAAACAGTATGATGCAGCAGCGCTTTAGTCTTTAATCTTACTTTTAGTCTTAGCAACTTACAGTAAGTATACTGTACACTTATATCTAACAGGTCAACTTCCAAATCTTTTGAAGCGAGCTTTTTACCTCCTATAGCAATACCACCTTTGATGACATCATGCTTGTTAGGTTGCTACTTACTAGCTAAGCCAAGTCTGTGCCGTAAGTCTTTCATTCAACAAATAAATCTAGCTGGCAAACTCATTTAGACTTAGTAACTTAAAGAATAATTCTAATGCATGTATGATTTGTTTACCAACTTGTAAGGATATAACAATGCAAAATTGAGACTTTTTAATCCAGTCCCTATATGTGACAAGTTTTTTTTTTTTTTTTTTTGACCTATGAAACATTTAAGCATAAACAAAACATCTAACTTACGGCCAGTGAGAAACAGGTGCAGACGATGGCAGAATGTCAGGTGATTAGTATACTGGTGATGCTGAATGCTTAGTGGTTGAAACAGACGAGAGGGGAAATGAGGTCGCTGCTGAGGTTGTTACGATTTTAAAATTTTATCTTTAAGCACTTTAATTACATAACCGGAGGTTATGATAGTACTGGGATACCTGCCTAGCTATCAAAAATGTCACAAATTGACCAAATTGTTTTAACATTGTGTCATGTGAATGTATATTTTATACTTATGGTAAATAAGTACAGTAGTCCACCCCTGAAATGGAGTGTGGTACCCTGACTAATTTGTTCTCAATTAACATTCACCTCAGAGTCTCTCGGGAAATGTTGTAATTAGCCGGTACCAGTTATCAAAATAATTCTGCAATGGCGGACAATAATAATTAGCGACGAGCAGGATTCCTGGTGTTCGTAGAGGTGAGGAGGTGGCTACCCGCAGGAATGTGACCTGATTAGACACGTCGCAATGGTGATGCGGGGATAGAACAGATTTTAAGCAGCACATGAGAAGATAAAAATTAGTTGCGTTAATTCTGACCATGCACAGATAATGTACTATATATATATATATATATATATATATCTATATATATATATATATATATATATATATATATATAATATTCATTTCATTGAATACTACTCGCTCTAGGTATTGCCTGCCGTTGATACACATTGATTCATGAATCCTTTGCAAATAGTCCACGGCAAATATGCATACGTGCATGCATACAAAAGCTGCATTAAAATTAAATAAATACTGCCACTTAGGAGCAAACCCTACTAGGCTTAAATGATGAAGTGTGCAATATATACGTCCATATTCCCAGTCCATTTTTTTCTGTCTTGATTTAATAATAGAAAGGAAGATTGCAGGATCCGCCGGGGAGAATTTGTATAAATCAATCCGCAGACGTGTGTTTACGTCTTAACAAGCCTATCTATCACATCACACTCGGAGCAGGATAGAAGACCCACTGCCTTTTTTTTTTTTAGCTAATACAATACTTTCACACCACCATTCCTATCATCAATTACATTGCTCTGTTATTTTAGAGCTTAACTACGAAAGGTGGTTTCATTTCCTTTTTCCCCCTCTGTTCTTATCTACTGAGGTCTCATTTTCCAAAAGTCTTCTTTTCTCTGCTTGGAATCTGAAAAGTGTATAAGTAGCAATTGTGCTGTCCTCAGATGTCTCGGTTAAAGCTTAAATAACCCCAGCTTTGTATTCAGATTGGGGGAAAAAAGACTGATATTAGAGACGGCTGAACGGTTCAGCACCACTGCCATCAATCCACTCCATTACATTTCTTTACAAGCACACATTTCTTCATTCTGCTCCGTATAGGAGTGACAAAACATAGGGCTCACTATTTCTTTATGTGTCAGTGTGTGAGACATAGTAATAAAAGCATGGTACAGTGTGAAATGAAAGACATTCATCCTGCTGCATTGGAGCGGTCCATGTCAGATATGATACGTGTATTTACACGGTGAAATTACCTTAACATATCATGCCGCCATACGATGGGGAGAAAACAGCTCACATGATGCCATGATGGTCTGAAAGACCTCATCACCACCCCAACCCCCCGGTACCACCCACAAACCCACCCACACAAAAAAAGCTTACTGGAAAGTGAAGGCGTTTAAAAAGAAGATCTTCCGTGAATGCACATCAGTAAAGAACAAAAAAAAAAGAAGAAAGGAAAAAACTGGCCAATGAAAACGTTACTGACTTTCCTTTTAAAATGCACCATAAAACAAACGCAGAAAACGATTGGTTCAGTTTCATGAGTTCATTTATATACATGAGGTTCATTCATTATAAGTAACTATTTTATCTTGGACATAATCCACAGCCTATTCTCTGAACAGCGGCATAGTAGCTTAATGATTAGCACTATCGCCTTGCACCTCCAGGGTCGGGGTTTGATTCCCACCTCTGGTCTGTGTGCAAGGAGTTTGCATGTTCTCCCTGTGCTTGGTGGGTTTCCTCCCACAGTGCAAAGACATGCAGGTTAGGCTAATTGGTGTTCCCAAATTGCCCATACTGGCAACCTGACCCTCTAAGTAATTGCCACAGAAACGACGGAGTATCTGTCACCCAGTGTACCAAAAAAATAGTTAGATATATCCCATTTACCTTGTGATTGAGGTTGGGATATAAGAGGAATGAACCTGAAGAACCCAGAGAAATCCTATAAAAAAAGAACATTACTTTGGTGCAGTAGTGTTGCATTATACTGTGCAGTGTTATAGAATTAATTACTTGCATTTCCATAGAAGACTTTTCGAAGGCTATAGATGTGCTTAATGTCCCAGATTATTTTTATCTTGCACCTCTTTTAAGAAGCACAAATAGCAAAAGACCCCCCATCAGCATCTCATTTAATATAATCCTCTAAGAAGCAGTGCTCATTTCATATGTGTGTGTCTCAGTGTGGCTCACGGTTACATGGTGTTGACAGACAGGCGAGAGTCCCACTGCGCCATTAACATGAGATATTAATTTTAATGATTTGAAGGACTGCTGCCGAGGGGAATATTAGATGGAGCTCTTGTAACCCTGAAATGGACGCAAGATGTGTCAACTTCCACCCAAGTGTTTGACAGACATATTTTCCTTCTTTTTCTTCCCCAGGAGCCCTTGCTGTGTTTTCCCAGCAGCCCCAGGACTTGGTGGTGGTGGCTGGTCACCCCGTCACTCTGCCATGCTCCATTCCAGGCTACCAGGGCGTTGTGCTGTGGATCAAAGATGGCCTGGCTTTGGGGGTTGGACGAGACCTATCAGGTAGGAAAAACACCAGGTTGTAGATTTTGGTAAATCAAGAATGTTAAAGGAGGTCACCGGGGTACGTTTTAAAACTTGAAAAAACTTGAAAATTTGTCTTTAATTTCGTTTCATTTGTAAAATTTGTCAAAACTTAAGTAAGAGGTGTGTGTGTGGGTGTGTGTGTGTCATTTCTGGTCATTTCTGCAATCCTACAAAGTTAAATGGACGCTCAAGAAATGATGCCTGCACTTACAGAAATTTGATCAAACATTAATTGGCAGCATATGAGAGGTCAAAATGAAGTTTGATGAATCACATGAATTTGCTCAGTCCTATACTTTTCCACTAAAAGATTGATTAACACAGGCTTCCACAAGAAGTTTGATCAATCCATTCCACTCCCATAGAAAGTACAGAAAGTATCATCAATCCAGCCTGCTCCCACAGAAAGTTTAATGAATGCCAACCACTCCCACTAAAAGTTACATCAACCCCACACATTCCCACAGAAAGTTTGATCAATCCTGCAGATTGCCACAGAATGTTAAATTAGTGCTGCAAATTCCTCACAGAATGTTTGATTCCCGCAGAAAGATTGATCACTCCCACTAAATGTTAGGTCAGTCTCATGAAATTCCTTCGGAAGTTTGATCACTACAATGCATTCCCACAGATCATTTTGATCAACCCTACCGATATCCACAGTATGTCTGATTAATCCCATGAAATCCCACGGAAAGTTAGATTAATCCCACAGGCTTCCACAAATACATTCTACTCTTACTCAAAGTACCATTAATCCAGTCTTCTCCCATAGGAAGCTCAATGAATCCCAAACACTTCCACTGAAAGTACAGTATGATCAATCCCATAAAATTCCATGGAAAGTTTGATTAAGCCTTTGCATTTCCACAGAAAGTTTGATCAATCCCATGTTCTCCCACAAAAAGTGTGATCAATCTCATAAAATTCCATGGAAAGTTTAATTAATCCCATAGGCTTCCACAAGAAGTTTGATCAAGACATTCCACTCTGGAATGGACCAGGGGACAGTGGTGGGAACAGTGTGTTAAGGCTCTGAGTTACCAATCAGAAGGTTGAGAGTTTGAGCCCCAGCTCCACCGGATGCTGTTGGGCCCTTAAGCAAGCCCTTAACCCTGTCTGTGTCGGGGGTGTCGTATAATGGTTAACCTGTACTCTGACCCCAGCCTACTAACAAAACTAGGATATGCTAACTATAAAGAATCACATGGCGCAGTAATGTATATGTGACAAATAAAGGTTGAACTTAACTCTTACAGAAATAATCATAAATCAGTCTGCTCCCAGAGGAAGTTTAATAATTCCCATCCACTCCAACTTAAAGTTTGATCAATCCCATGCACTTCCACAAGAAGTTTAATCAATTGCACAAAAAGTTAATTAACCTTTTATATCTGCTCAAAAGTTATAACTAATCTAACCCTTTTCCACACAATGTTTGATCAATCCCACAAACTTCCCCAAAGTTTGATCAATCCCAAACACTTTATAGAAAGTTTTATCCTTACAGTCCAGCCTGCTCTGACAGGAGGTTTGATTCACCCAGTCTGTTCTCTCAGAACGCTTAATCAATCCTACTGACCTCCACAGGAAGTTTGGTCAATTCTTCCTTCTCCACCAAAAGGTTTGTGTAATCAAACCCACCTTCACAAAAGTAATCAATTTTACATGCCCCACCTACTTCAAAACAAAGTTCGATCTATCCTGCAAAAACTTTGATCAATTACAGACACTTTGATCAATTTAGACCATATTTGGTAAAAAAAAAATTGTTCCAATCCCATTCTGAAGTTATACTTGTTTGCACCTACACTTACAATCGAAATTGGACATATTTCTTGAAATATATACAAATCTGTAACCACACCATCATGATGCTGACTAATAAAGCACTTTCTGACCATACATGCTCCTGACAGTGTGTGCTCATCTTAATGAACATGGCTTTTCTTATGTTTCACATCCACATCTGATCGCCCATTTCCACCCACAGAAAACTACCCACTTCAGTGAAGTTTTTGCTGAAATCCACGAGATCCCACAGCTTTGGACCATCTCTAGCATCAGCATCAGATATAAAAGATCCAATATCTTTTGTAAACAGTTTTGGCTGCAAGCTTGAGGACGTTAAAGCTTGGCATTTAATTATAAAGTTACTTTTTTGTGGCCGTTTCTGATGGGGAAAGAAACTTGTGATGAAAAACTAACAAGATATTTTCAATAGTTTAAAAACCACATCAAAACCACATCGGTGTCAGTCAAATGCCAAAATAAGACTTAAGGAAAAGCTAAAAGCTTAGTTTGAAGGATTAATGTGATTAGTCATCATAAATAGTGTTTTATTGATATTCTCTATAAATGGCGGCACAATGGTGTAGGGGGTAACATTGTGGCCTCAAACCTTCAGGGTCGAGGGTTCGAGTTTGCATGTTCTCCCCATTCTTAGTGGGTTTCCTTTGGGTACGCAGGTTTCTTCTCACAGTCCAAAGACATGCAGATAAGGTTAATTGGTGTTCCCAAATTACCCATGGGTTGTGCGTACAGTATGTGTGTTTGGCCAGCTATGGATTGTCACCAGTGCCATAAATCTCCTTGGATAGGCTTACGGCTTCCTGTGGCCCAGTAGATGGAATAAGCATAATAGAAGATGAATGAATTCTTTTTAAACCTCCCTTTGAGCTGTATGATCAAAAATGCTACTTTCAAATTGCAGGACTATTAAATCAGTCTAATTGTTTAATTTTGCATAACATTTATTGAATTGTGATCTCTGCAACCTTTTAATCCCTCAGGACCATTCAGCTCTGTTATTCATGCATATTCATAAATTCAGCGAGTCCATTTTTTTTCTGACATGTCTACAGGTTCTAATGTTTGTGTGTGTGTGCATGTTTTAAGCTTTATAACACTTACGAAAATGCCTTACAAACAAGATCTACAGAGAATTATGTTTTTCATATAAGTTAAAAAAGCCTTATAGTTATGCAACTCTATCTTTGTAAAGTAAACCTGCCTGTGTTTTTCCTATGGGGTAGGTTGATCTCCTCCCACCTCCCAAGCACTTAACAGTATTTGGATCCATGTGTGTGCAAATGTGTTTGCGCATGGTGACCTGCGAAGGACTAACAACCCATCAAAGGTGTATTCAGGCGTATGTAGGTCCTGACTTACACCCAGTGTTCTGAGGATAGACTCAACCACAGATCCTTCCTTTGCCAAGATGCAATGATGACTGAAGATTTGAGGTGTTCCTCCGTGGTCACGTCAAGCAGAGTCAAGGTTCCTAGATTTGGATAGCATCAGCAGGTTTTAGTGTAGAATAAACAAGCTCATAACTTGAATGACTGTCATAAACTCACTTTCACATTAGATATTTGCGTCGCGTCTTGGCCTCTGGAGTTTGATGCCAATAGCATTTAATGAGATGCAGTGAAAAGGTTTTTATTTGCATATACGTTAAGATCAGGACGCATGCTTGTTTACTTTACATCCGTATCGAACAGTTATTTTTTGTAAGCCTCATCACTTTTAAATGACATTGCAGTACTTTGTTATCCCGGAGATCCTCTGGATCTCCCAAAGGTCTAAACTGTGCTGTATTTTTTGCAAAATCATTGTTTTTCTGAAAGTGATGCCATTTCGAAAATAATCCTTTGTATATCACCCGCAAGATTATATCAAATTATATGCAAATTGGGCTTTTTATTTGCAATATTAATAAATCAGACCAGTTTTCAACAAATAGGAAAGCTTTAAACACAATAGAATCCAAATATATATTTGGTAAAAATAATAATAAAAATAAGGATTAAAAAAAGCCATGTTTAAAAGCCTGGAGCTTTAACTTAGTCCATTGAGCCTCCACTAAGCTGTGGCCCAGATTTTTCTATTAAATATATATTCAGTTGAAGATCTCGGGTCTTGTCTCCTCTGACCTTCTGTGGTCATGCCAGTGCCATCTCACTGCTGATATTGCACTCTAATTAAACCTTTGCGGGTGGCTGTGTCCCAACAAATTCCTTCCGCTCTTGAGGGACCAGCCATAGGCTGTAAACAAGAGGGACGAGTGTGTGGTTAAGGAAAGGGGACAAAACGGTACTCATGCTAATGAGCGGAGAGTGAGAAGAAAGCCTAATGGGACATCTGTGTCGATTTCAAAGTATTGGGTGTGAAGTGAGGAAGATGGGAAAACTTGCTTTTTTTTTTTTTATATGGATCGATGGCAGACGAATCCGTCACAAATTTAATGATGGCTTATGATCGTGTGTGATTCATTTTTTTTTCTACAGAATGCTAAAAACTCCAGTTTAAAAGCAAAGCGTTAAGCATTGACGAGCTAGGCACTTAAAGAAATATCACACCACAGCTGGTCTTTTTAACACCACTGCCTACATCAATGAGCACCAACCTTATCAATAAAAAAATAAAACGTCTACGACTTCTGGCAGGAGATGAGCAGCTGTCTGTATTAACACAAGCGTGACACCTTGTACAGTACAATAGATATCTGAATCCGCTCTTCGCGGTGCAGGTGCACTCGCAGCTTTTCTCTCCCCGGGGCCTAGTAAACCAGAGCAGAAGAGCAGTGATTAAAATGAGAGAAATTACTTCTGATCCACTTGAAGATACAGGGAAAAAATGGGAGGATTGATTTTTATCAGTCTAATACTTTTCTTCATTACCTCCTTTTGTATTTCACTGACTTGCACTGACTTACAATGGCACCTGGTCATGATATCAGATCTGAGAGCTAAACTCTAATATCTATCAACAACCCAGGAACAAAGAAACTATTAGGTTCGAGCAGTGCCTGACTGGGTTTATGTAGTGTTTTCTCCGAAAAGTGTTCACTCAGTCATCGTCTTTACAGCTTTATCCCGTGCACAGGGTCGCAGGGGAGACCTGAACCCTTTCCAAGGACAGCTAGGGCAATTCAGGAATTCCAATTAGCCTAATCGTCATGTCTTTGGGCTGTGGAAGGAAAGCGGAGTACCCAGAGGAAACCCACCAAGCATGGAGAGAACATGCAAACATCATGCACATAAACCTGGGGCAGAAATCGAACCCCTGAGTTTGGATGTATGAGGCGACAACTGCAAATTGTTTATTTGTATGGATGAAGAATATTTAGAAATATGACAATATTTCCCATGGCGTCTGGTCTTATTTGAACTGATTGAATTCACATCATGGTTTCATACATTCCTTCTAATTGTTTGCCTCATTTGGAACAACTGATGCGTAAATGTCTTCTTCTCATTCACATAGCATTCAATCAGGATTCATAACCCTGCTATGATCTGCCATCATGCAGCTGATCAAAACCTCTTCCGTCTTCCTTTCTTTCTCGTTCTCTTGTGTTTGCTCTTGGAAAGGCTTTAGGAAGATACACTCGCTCACCCAAGCAACCATTAATCACTGATGCCCGTCTCCACTTCCCTCATCATTGATTGGCTATAAAGTCTCATCCATTCCTAGTCTGATGGATCCATTAGCTCTAATGGGGGCTATTTTGCATTGTTTGTGTTCAGTGACATATACTGTCTTTAGGACTCATTGTGATCAATGGATGTGTTGTTTTATTCCTCTCGTTGATCCACGACGCTTTTAGGTTGCTCAGGAATGTATGCACAATTCATTGAGAGGGAGATGATTTCGTAGGATTGATAGAGAGACCTCATGCCAAATAGACTTTACCTGATCAATTTAGTGTTATGGACACCCATAGGATTCTACAGTGCTGTGCAAAAGACACATGCAAATAAATGCTGTAAAAGAAAGGAATAAAAGAGAGAATAGAATAAATAAAAATCAAAGAAAAAAAAAGAAAGAAAGCCCAGTAAACAGTAATTAATCAAACAAAGTCAAAATGTGGTGTTACAACTTTTTAAGGATCCTTTAGACTCAGGAACATTTTGTGCAGTTTTAGGGAATTAGCTACTAAGTTTTACTAAGCACCCTGCAGAACCACGGACAGTTCTTTTGAGGACTTTTGACTGTTGCACCCAGCATAAAAATTAAAAAAAATGTTATAATATTCTGCTTTTTCTGGCATACAAATATTTTAATTCATATTATAATTTGAATGTTTGAATAATCAGAAATGTTTTTGTGTACTAACTCAATAATAAAGTCCTAAAATGAAGAATCTAAACACAGAGAGCCTAAGACTTTTAGACAGTACTGTATGTTTAGAAAAAAAAAAAGTTTCCAAGAAATATTTGTTTTGCAATAATTGTTAATTTTATGATTGATCAAAAAAAGAAAATAAAAATCTTTTGATGGCTTAACCTGTACTAGTCCACTATATTTTTTCAATCAAAAAATGCTCTGAAGCCAGTGTATGTTCCACATTGTGGATTGGTTTTGCTCTTAAACAGCAGCTCATTAGCCTTTTATTCTCTTATACCATTTTTTCACTCTCCTGTTTGAGCTATGTTGCAAATAATATACCAGAATAAAAAATATATATATTATATATATATAAAAAAAAAAAAAAAACAGCAACAGAAAATATGCCGAACGTTGCTGTGGTGGCTAAAATAAAAGCAGCATATTTATAGTCTTATAACCTGTCCTGCTTATGCGTTGGATGTCTAGTAATTATATACAATGATTTTGTTTATTAAGGATAAAATGGTTAGGTTGAAACTGTCAGTTGGTGCAGCTGTTCATTTGTAATATTTGTTATACTCAAATTATAGCAGGCATTTTTGTACATTCGAAATAGACTATTATAGAGCAGCTTGTACAAAAGGCACATACAGTGTCTTAAAAAAATGAACAAAGATTTATGCATTTCTGTTCATTTCCAGAAATAAAGAAATTGCAGATGAGTTTGGTTACATGTTAAGAAGTGATTAAGGTCATGTCAAGGTTAGTTTTTATGATTTTAGTATTTAGTATTCATGATTGCAGCCAAAAGCTGGCAGGGTCAAACCATGTGCTTTTTGGAGTTCATGCCGTACGTTTGCATGATGGATGGAGTAAGTCTTCTTAACGTCCATCTATGCTGATGGTATTGCAAATGACCTTTAGTCCATAATGCATTGGAAGTTATTGCAGAACTAAATTACACACTCTTTCCCTGACTGATAAAGGAAGTCCTTAAGATTTGCAGCTGGGCGTTAAGTGTTAATAGATGCTTCAGGAAATCCATCAATTCCTTGGCAGGAGAATAAACCAGAGTATCGAGCTGAGTCAGTGGCCATTAATGTTATTTAGGGGGTTTCAGCTTCTTTGACTAGCCATGAATACCTGGGGAAACTTGACTGGTTTGAAGTGTCAGCTACATCTACTTGATGTTTAAAGTATCCTTTATCCCTATATAAGTCTATAGTTTTTAAACTACATAGTTGTAATTACAGAAATTACGAAATACATACTTTGTGACTGGTCTAACATTTTTTTAGAGACTTCTTGACTAGTACGAGATGCCATCAGTTACATTAAGCCCAAAAGTGTGTATAAATCATGTTGTTGTAAATCCCCACTGATAACAGTGTGGTTATGCGAGCAATAGCTTTTTTGATGGATCATTAAATGTTTCGGCCGTTCTGTTCCTCTGGCATCATCCCACTCACCGAGTAAGATTAAAAGCTATATGTGGGCAGATAAAAGACACGGTAACATAATTGGCTACTCCTCTCCCCCACCATGAGGAAACAATGGGTATTTAATGGTCTATTAATATTGAATGGGATTTAATGAGTCAAAGGGCAACAATTGGTGTTTGTGGCACAACAACCACAATTTTCAGGCTCAAGGAGTTAAAAGTCATTACATCCAAAGCCTGGTTTGAATGCAATGATAGGATACACAGTAAAGAGCCAGAGTGTTGAACTGACCCCATACAGTCTACACAGTACGTCCAGTTGCAGTGGGAATGGGTAGCGCAACTCCAGGGGTGTGTACTGTATATGGTGCTTGGCCAAGATGGCTTGGCTTGCTTTCCTACCTCTGCATTCTATAGACTGTGGTTCATCTTAGCTCTGACCAGAAAAAAGTGCTTACTCATGGGTAATGAGTAAATAACAATACCAACCATGGAAGACTGTGATCAAAATAGGGCTTGATTGTATCAACAACTGAAGTAAGACAGATAGATAAAATACAGCACAATGTTTTATTACCGGCTCATCCATATTATTTTTCCGATATGATGACCTACAAACTACCTGTTCCTGATCTCAAATAGAATGGATACACGCATGGTGTGGTCTGGGCATACACTGCATATGTACTGGATAAACATTTTGTGATGTCACCTATAGTTTTTCCAAAGTGCACTTTTGGGTCCAACGCGTTGACTTTCACGTGTTGAAGCTCTGATCGCCACCTTCGCAGGAGCTGATTTTGCCAGAACCCTGGTTAATCCATAAATGTGTGGAACAAACGGAGCCTGGCAGTTGCTTAAAACATGCCCCTTTGGCTAAAAGGTGGCTAAGGTTAATTTATATGCCAAAGTTACCTTTTATTTGATTGCACTCCATCATCCATACCCTACATAAGGTCCAAACTACAACAATTCCTGGCTGGCTAAAGTGATGCATACAGTAGCAGTTAGCAAACGGGTCAACCCATGCAAAACAAATGTCACTCATATAGGCCATGGTCCAATTATGCATACTTTTATGACTGAATATAATTTTAACTGATGAGTTAACATGGTTGTCGTGAATGGAAAATCGAGCCCGGAGACGAATGGAGACGAAACCCTTTTTTGTACCAAGCTGCAAACATGTTTTTCTCTGTTGTAAAGTAAACATGAAATAGCATGAAGCTCTTTGTTGATCGACTGACTTTTTTTTTGGAGCCAGTGGTAATTTGGGGAACTGCATGTTTTGCACTTACGTGTTGAACTCTTTTTTAAGAAATGGAGATTGCCCCTTGAGCTCAGCCTGCTTATAGGATCCCACGCGGCAGGAAGTGTCCCTTGCTGACTCCCATCAGTGGACAGTGTACGCAAAATCAATATTCTACCTCCAAGCACCCATTGGCAACAATCCACATGGTAAATACAAAAGGACATGTTAGCACATTAGTTGTAAATTATGCTAAACCTAACCACACCTCTGGATTCTCTTGAGAGTTAAATAAACCTTTAAGAAAGCCAGGGTAAGATCATTTTAAAAGCTGGCCTCCATTCAGTAATTAGTCACCACTAGGTCTTGGAAAAGGACGGTTGCTGCTAAGCAGTGAAAGCTTTATAGAAGCGTTCCTGAAAAACCAATCTCATCTAAATTCAGACGTCTGCAATAATTAGGGAGAAATTATCCTCGTGAGAGCTGTGGAAGTCACTCATATCGAGAGGGCTGTGAATCGTGCCTTGAACACTCCACAATGAAAAGTGTCCTCATCTGACTTTTTTCCCCCTTCAATAGATGAGCAAATGTCTTTCATCGCTCCCCATGCAAATTGTGAGGGAAGTGATAGTGAGCCAAAGTCTTTTAAAAGCGTATCTGATTCTTATATAAGATTGTTTGCTGTTGTAATGCAGTCTCTTCTCGCTTAATACATTATTAAACTGCAAAACGTCTTCCTCTACAGGAAGACTGATGAGCGCATGACTCTACTTAGGACTGTAATTTCAAGACAGAATAAATGCAGAGAAGGTTTTATAAGTTTTATAAGAAGCATCTCAGGCATAGTCAACTCGGGAGACACTGCAAACTCTGACATTAGTACTTTACAGGGGCATAAAACAATACATACTGTTGATATCTTAGACATCTTCGATAATCGTTTAATAAGAATAATGTTTTAGAACTTGTGATTTGCATTACAGCTGAGCATATTGTCAGAGATTTATCATATCGTTATGAATATGACACAGTCATGTGCTTGCAGTTTGAAAAAATATATCCACAGCCTTTTAACTGGACCCTTTATGCATTGTCACACGGCGTAAATCAAGAAATGTTTTTAAACAGTTGCAAGTGTGAGATTGATCTGATGTGTAACGACATGAGTGTACTTATTTCTGGTGTCTAAGTCTCACTCGAGTGAGAGCAATTGTGTAAAGTGAGGTCAAATCGACGTTTTGGTTCTGTTAATGACACTAATTCCCATTTAATCTTATCTCTGCATTAGAGACCACACCAATTTCAACACGTGTTGTTTTGTCGCTCCAGGTTATCCTCGCTACACTGTAATTGGTGATCACAGTTCCGGGGAACACCACCTGAGGATCCAAAGGGTTGAGCTAGCAGACGATGCTGTGTTTGAGTGCCAGGCTATCCAGGCCGCCATGAGGTCTCGACCTGCTCGACTCACAGTTTTGGGTGAGTTCTAACACAAGCTTACACAAACTTATGCAAACACTTATGCAAAAACAAGTATGGAAATAAGTACTATTTAAAACCGTGGGTCATATTTAGAGTTTGGTCACGTAATCGATGATGCAAAATTTGCATCTGTGATCAGGGCTCGAGGTAGAAACTGAAATCGCTGCAAATGTGCCTGTAAATGTTTTCGACAGACCGTCGGCAAAAGAAAAATCGAAAAGGCATGCATCTCTAATCCTGTGATAGACTCTCTCCTCTGCCTCCGCTTTGTCCAACTGCCCAACAGTAGTACAGCATGGCTGCATTCAATAATGAGAGACCTCATGTACATGAAACAGTTCAACCACCATACGTTTACGAACGCATGCAGCCCTTCTGTACTATCACGTGTATCACTCTTGTACGCTACGTTCTCTGTCCACAGTGAATGGATGCAAACGGCAACAAGAAGTTAGGGAATTGACCTGCAAAGCAACATTTTTTTTTTTAAATATTTGATTTAGTAACATTTTCTGATCAGTTTTAGATTTATCAACGTATATAAGTATTTTCTTCTCTTAATCTTGAGAGATGTTGCAAAAATTAGCTAACATTAGTCATGAAACATCGACAACTGACAAGTAAATTTAACACTTTTTTTTGCTCCTTCATCTAGCTGGACTAATCATTATCAGTTCATGCTAGCAAGTATCGTAAGTTACAGCTAAATACATTTCTTGCACCCATGTGTGGATGCATGAGTTCGACAGGTTATATTTTTAAAAGGGTTACATTATGTCTCCCAAAAATTTAATTTGGCGCCTAAATATTTTGTGTTTATCTGAAGCTCTGATCAGTGATACCATAAAGGGAAAGTTGTATTTCTTTATAACAAATAGGGGGTGTGGGGTAGGGGTAATGGGGAGGTTGGAGCCTATCCCTGGAAACCTTGGGTTTGAGGCGGCGTACACCCCCTACACCACACACACACACAGACATTACAGATAACTTGGGGATGTCTGTCTTTGGACTGTGGGAGGAAACCAAAGTACCGGTGGAATCCCACCAAGCATGGGGAGCAATGTGAACTCCATGCATAAAGACTGAATCAAATCCTCGACCTTGGAGGTGCCAGGCGACAGGGCTAACCATTACGTCACTGTGTCACCTGCATTTTACTAAATAGAATTAAAATGTTACTGTCTATGCAGATTGGTTTCTAAATTAAAACTAAAAGGATAACTCACATGCCACTTATCTCAGTCATAACAGTTATGTATATCTCCTAAAGAGGTCTGTTGTAGATATTACCTGAAAATGTCCATGCACATAGTGATGGTACAATATTGCATGTTACATGTTTTACAGCACATCTTATGTTTACTTGAGGATTCATTAGTGAGGATAGAAAGTTATTTTCGAAGGTCTAAAATTCACCCGAGTGGTGATGCCACTAGAAAGATAATAACATCCAATACAAAAATAATAATTATAATAATAAAAATAGATTTTTCTTTGACCGATGTTGCCCTGCTGGTGCCATAAGTCCTCAGTTTTAATTTTCTGCTGCAAATCCTACCATCTCCATTATTAAACCAGAGAGGTCATCGAATCTTAATTAAACTTTATTGGCTTATTATACAATGTTGCTGTTTCTGCGTTATTGGGCAGCTGCTGCAGTTATCTATGTTCATGCTCAAATCAGCTACCTGGAGGGTTTATCACCTTTCTAACACCTCACACACACTTATCTTTCCCACCAGGCCAGGCCTGGGGAGGCATGTAGATCGGTAAGCAAGAAACGCTAAAAAAAAAAAGAATGTGAAAGAGAAAGAAAGAGATGAATGAGACAGATAGGAAGGGAGAGAAAGGCTTTAGGCTCGGCCACCACAATGCGATCCGCCTTATTGATCTCTTTTAATAAAAAGTGAAACTAATGATCTATGAGGCAGAGGAGGTGGCCGTGGGGGAGAAGGAAGGAGGGAAGACAAATTACATTCCACGGTGGCTCGCTTCTGCTCTCTTCTGTAAATGAGTATGAATATGTAATTATAGATGCCTTATTACAGTCTAAAGCAGACCAGTCTCACCCTTCATAGACTTTAGACCAACTGTTCTCCCTTGGCGCTGCATGTTGAAGGTAATCATTTAAAAAAGCAATGATATACATGCTTAGATTTTTTTTTTTCTTAACCTTTAACCTGTCCATCTATCTTGGAACCTCTGTAGTTTAACCAGGGACGATGGAGGCCAATGGTGACCATTGTAATTTCTATTTTCTACGATCTAGATTGTTTTTTTTTTCATTGTTAGACCTCCGGCCAACATTCACACCAGCATTTACACACTACGAACAATTTGGCAAAGCCTATAAGCCTAAACAGATGTTGAAAATCTGAAAACACCGCGGAAAGCCACCACGCATGAGGAGAACATGCAAACTCCTTAACCTGAATTATGATTAGGGTATCGTATCGATACTCTTATTTTTTAATGTAGGCTTGAAGATTTTGTTGGATTATCACCAGGAGGAAAATGTCAAACATGCTTGTGATTTGCTTCATTCAACATAAATAATTAAGGTCATAAAACAAAAACCAGGTACTGTGCTTTAGTTTGCTATTGAGAATTAATGTAAAGGTTAAATCAGATAGAAAATCTTGTTTATGGAGAATATGCCAAGGGTTCTAAATCTATACTATACTGGGTTTTAAATCACAATCACAAATGCACCAAAGATAAGAAGAGTTTTTGGCTACTTTAATTGAACAAATCAACAAGAGATACTGTAACGACACCACAGGTGGCACAGTGGCTTAGTGGGTAGTGCTATAGCCTTGCACCGCCAGGGTCCAGGTTCGATTCCTGCCTTGGGTCTGTGTGCATGGAGTTTGCATGTTCTCTCCGTGCCTGGATTGTTTCCTCCCACAGTACAAAGACATGCAGATTATTCTAGATGGTGTTACCAAATTACTTGTTGTGTCTGTTCGATGTGATAGATTGGCACACTGTCTAGGGTGTACCTCGCCTTGTGCTCTAAGTTTCCTGGAATAGGCTACAGGCCTCCACGACCCTGTATGAAGGATAACATGGTATAGACGATGAGTTAGTGAGCGAGTTAGTAAAAACATTTCATGAGCTAGAAAAGCACTGGTTACAACTCCGTATAAAGACAAGAGTCTTGAGATGTTTTCTTTTTTTAAGAGTCCGCAGAATCAACAGATTTTAAGGCCAGTGGCAAAGCGTTCCAAAGCGTGGGCGCAACAACTTCAAAAGCACAGTCCCCTCTGTTTTTTTTTCAGTCTGGAACGAGGAATACTCAGTAAACCCTTATCCGAGGATCTCAGAGATCTACTTATAACATACGGCAGAAATAATTCTTTGATGTACACAGAAGCCTGACCACGCTAAAGCCCTATATTTAATTATTAAAATATTAACTTTAATTTTAATACATGGTCGGCGACCCTGAATACAGGATAAAAGCGGTATAGAAGATGATGAGTGAGAGTGAATAAAATACATGGTGCATGCTTCCTCTTTGTCAGCTGAGTGAGAAGCTTACCATTGTACCATTTGAACAACGATCTAATGATACTGTACGTTTTTTAGGCAAGTGAAGAGCGAATTACAGTAATCTAACCATGATTGAATAACAGCATAGATAATCATCTTCAACTGAGTCTAAGATCTAAGTTAAGCATTATTTTACAGGTGATAAAAAAACAAGAATGAGGCAGGCACTGATCTAAAATCAGTGCCTGGTCAAAAGCAGCACCAAGACTTCCAACTGATTCTTTAAAAGTAGTAATCATACCAGTAGCGCTAGTACTAGAATGAGTAGGAGGAATAGGAAGAAGAGTATTATTATTATTTTTATTATTATTAAAAGTAGTAGTAGTAATAGGTCTGTGTGCATGGAGTTTGCATGTTCTCCCTGTGTTTGGTGGGTTTCCTCGGGGTACTCCGGTTTCCTCCCACAGTGCAAAGACATGCAGATTTGCCTATAGTGTGTCAATAAGTGTATTTGCCCTGAGATGGATTGGCACTCCATCAAGGGTCTCTCCCACCTCATGCCCTCCTGGAGTCTCCTGTAATAGACTCCAGCGCACCCCCCCCCCACCTTCCCGCCACCCTGTACACAGAGTACAGTGGTATAGATAATGAGTGAGTAAGTGGTACTGGTAGTAGTAGTTGTAGTTGTGATTGTTAAGTGTTAGGTGTCCAAGCACTGGATGCCCTGGAACCCTATTGTCTAAAATGTGTATAATATTTTTCTGGTTTTCTTTCACATTTAGCCATTTTCCCTCATGCCCTTTATTCTCTGATATGACCACAAAAACCAGAAGAACTGCAATGCTGTATGTGACTATCACTCCTAATCTGGGGAGTAATATATGCAAGCGTGGGATCACAGCCATCACCAGGCTGTCTGTTATGGCCCCAGTCTGAGGCGTACTGATGACAGGAGCAGGAACTCGGACGCTCCTCTCCGCCGCATCCTACTTGACAGCTGGAGAAACACCTCAGCCTTCCCAATTCCCCTCCATAACAGTGCTGTCGCTCACACGCTTGGCTGCGGACCTACCAGAGAGTGCGATCTGCCAGTTCAGACAGCGCAGGGCACACTTCCAGCCACTGCTTTTATACCTGATCACACGTTGCTAAGTTTGGCATATAAAAACGCTATTCTTGTGGGATATACAGTGAGCCTGTCTTACAGAAACTGGGACACGAGAGTAGAAGATACTTGCTGACTTTTCACCACGTACGTTTGAACTTTTTCGAGGCTTAATGTTTGGATGATTCAGCTTTTTGTGCTTGACAAGAAAGTGAAAAAGAACAAATTTTTTTCAGTCATTTGTCTTATTTTTCCTCTCAAAAAACATATAGAATTATGATGAATAGAGGATTTTTATATTACTTTTTTGACCTGAGATGGAAGGTTGACATGGAATTCTTTTTGAGCTATACACAGCATTAAAAGCTGCAGTCCTCCTTCTGTGCGGCACTTTATCAACGTCTCCGGCCATGACGGCAATGTGAAGTTAAAAAAGCCTTTGTATGGTGATCTGTGAACTTGACACCATATTTTAACTCGATTCTGGGACTTTGTGTGACCTCTAGTGGCTTCTTCTCTCCTGTATTAGGGACAAAGTGCCAGAGTAAGTTCTTCATCTGGGGTGTCTGTCGTGCCCTTGAGGCTAATTATACATCTTCTTACAAGACAGCTTTCTCAGCTGGCTCTCGAGGGTCTTGCTGGCCTTACCTGAGTGTGACAGATGGTGAACTGAGGATAGATAAGCTTCATAAGATTTGAGAAACAAATACACAGACACATAGTCCTATTCATGCAGGGTTACATCCTTGCACTTCCGTCTCATGAGGACCACGATTAAGTCTTAATTGATTTCAATTAATTGACGTTTGTACAGCTCTTTAAAAGACTTCCTCTTCAAATGAAACCACTTTTTTTTTTTTTTACTTGAACCGAATCATTATTTCCCCACTAACAGCTTCCAGCGATTTTGACGTAGTCCCAGATGAAAGCCTACACATACTGTAAGCCATGCCCTCAGTTTCCACAAGCCGTAATGCGTTCCCAGGTATTCTCTGATAATTTAGGCTTGAAAATTGCTCATTAAACGTTTGCTTTTCCAGAAATGAACTTCTAACAGAACACAAGGGCTACGTCTACCTCAGCAGTTTTTTTCATTTGCTGCTGCTGTGTAAATTATTCATTAGGATGTATGACTATGAAAAGATCAAGGGTCCTTGCGGGTGGAATAAACAGTTGGAAATGTAGCCTCCTCGAGTTGAAGAGCACTCCAAGTCCTCAGTGCGATCTCCTCCGTCATTTGATAAACAGTCTCAAGGCATGAAGATTATTAACTTTTAATTGCAAACACAGAGACATAGGACACATCTCTGGATCATTCCAAAATCAGATGCCTGGTTGGAAGTTTATTAGGAGGAACAAAGGAATGTAATCAAGCTCGATTGTGCCCTAAAACACATGATACTTCATTAAAAGTTTTGTTGGCCGTGAGTCAAGGAAGCCTGGAACTATTTTGACTGCAGTGTTTTTTTTTTTTGATGTTTTAATTGGCTTTTAATAAAGAAGGCTAGTAGTGCCATGGCAACCGTTTAACATTGTTTTTGGATACCTTTCTGGCCTCCAGAAATTCAAATGAAATGTTTCTTACATTGATGGCATCCTGGAGAAACCTTTCATGTAGGAAAATGTCTTTATATTTCTAAAAACTGCATGCTTGTCTGTTGCATGTGTCACAATCACACGGAAAGTTAAATACTTGAAATTTCAGTTAAAGTAAAAAGAGAGGAAATCTTATTTAAAATTTTAATTCCAGGAAGCTTCAGAGTGGGACAGAAAACAAAAAATGAAAGCACGCACTCCATCTTTGGGACATTGTGTGTTAGAGACCCGAGGGTACAACAGCCACCCATTTAAACCCAGACAAATTGTTTGTACTTTACCCATGTAAGGAAAGTGATTGCATTAATTGTGACCCTATTTGTGAAAACCCAGCTCAAACTCGTATATGTCATCTGAGCTTTCATAATGATATAAGTAACCAACAGTAGATAAAAAATGTTGCATCAATATAAACATAAAATCGTCACAATAATTTAAACAAATTAAACTTAAATTCGTTCAATTGGCTTTTCTTGTTTGTATGACCACACAATGCAATACCTTTTTTAAAACTTATTTTGTTAAAAAACTATTTAAAAACAAGAAAAATTACCAACTACCAAATGTAAAAAAAGGTTTAAAAAAGTAAACTACTGTATAAACAGTAAGAATTTCCCCATCACTTCCTCACTCACTTACTGTATCATCTACGCTTATCGTGTATATACAGGGTCACGGGGGGCCTGGATCCTATCCCAGTAGACTTAGGGCACGAGGCAGGGTATACCCTGGACAGGTTGCCAATTCATTGCAAGGCACACACACATACAAAGGCTCACACGGTCTGCCTGATCAGTCTTTGGACTGTGGGTGGGAACCAAAGTACACAGAGGAAACTCGCCAAGCACAGGGAGAACATGCACAGAGACCCGAGGTCAGAATATCAAACCCAGAACCTGGAGGTGCAAGGCGACAGGGTTAACCACTAAGCCACCATGTCGCCCAGTTAGAATAAGATTGTAGAAAATAAGGACCTACCTCGGAACTCGCCATGAATTATTACGATATATTCATACTTTTTACCAGGGTGGCATTTTCTCTGACAATTAAAAATGGCATTGTCTTAACTGCAGTCAGCTGTTGATTACCATAGTCTGTACTGTATATTACTGTAGATGATTTTCAATTAGGAAAACATGCCCAGCCATCTCCTGATTGCCTCTTATGCTGTTTAAGTGATGCTTAAAAACTATTTTTTATTTTATAGTTATAATTACTCAAACTGTTTGCACCTAAACTACTTTTGGGTCAACAGTGAATAGCTACGGTTTATATGTGGGATGGATGATATACTCTTTTCTCTGTCAATCACAGTGACAGTAGCCAATCAAAATTAAAACTGTGAGTGCATGTACAGTACAGTATGTAAAAGGGGTAGCCAGTGCTTTCCTATGAGTGCGTTCCACTGACATATGATGCAGAATTGTGGTTAATTACCTTTCCATCTTAAAAGAAGCAAATCTGAATCTTGCCCACATTCATGACTGTCAAATATCGAGGACAAGTAAATTAACAAGGTGACTGCTGTCTACCTGTGCACATTCATATTTTAATCAGCTCCAACCAGATGTTGCAAAAAAGTTTTTTTTTTGTTTTTTGCGCCCAGTGCCCTTGTGATGTGACCTGAGCTACCTTCATTCAAGCATATCTTTTTTTTCTTTTTGAGTGACATAAGCTTCTGTTGTGCAGGTGTTCTGCCATTTAAAGTACATAACAACCTGGCAGAACATCATCAGCGTATTAAATGCCATGCTCATTAGGATATATTTTTCATTTCTATATCACAGACAGGCAGACAAATCCAACAGATGTCCACCAGCTAAACTGAGGTCTTATTCTTTAGCGAACAAGGTTTCAAGGGACAGTTTGGGCTCCATGTGTGAGAGATATGTTTTATAAAGTCAATGGAATCAAACAGGTCAAAATGAGACCATATGAGCAAGAGTTAATGTTAAGCAAGTTATGAGTCAGAATAATCAACGAGGTAGACATTAAAACTCAACGATCCATCAAAACTCAGAACTTACATGAACTAGGTAGCTGGCAGGAGTTTTCAAGAACATTGAGTTTTATTGTATGTATTAAAATATGGTGGTGCAGTGAATTCTTGGTTAGCACTGTCTCCTTGCATTTTGTTCGATTCCTGGCCGGTCTAAGAGTTTGCACGTTCTCCCCATGCTTTCCTCTGGGTACTACGGTTACTTCCCACAGTCCAAAGACATCCAGGTTATGCTGGTTGACGTTCTCAAATTGCTCGTAGTGTGTGAATGAGTGTGTGTATGTGTGTGCACTCTGCGATGGGCTGGAACCCTGTCTAGGATGTACCCCACCTCATGCCCAAAGTCTCCAGGGATAGGCTCCAGGCCCCTGTATACAGGATAAAGTGGTATGGACTATGAGTACAGTAAGTGAGTGTTAAAATGTATGATGTGTGCAGGAAGTCCAGCTGTATTTGACTGGAAAACCAAAGTAGAGTTTAGAAGATGTTGCCCTCTGCTGGTAAGGAGGGGTTTTGCTCAGGGTTCCTGGATAAACACAGACCTTTCCTCCTAACCCAGTAAACAACAGGCACATGTAATGGTTCACCCTGCAAGTGCTTGAAGTACTTTTTTTTTTTATATTGTCATCATACCCGGCAATGCTCCTTTCATAATGTTCCACTTGAATTTATAAGATAAATAACCTGCTTATCCTTCTACAATAGTTTTGTTTATTTTTAATGCCAGCCTTTTACATCTTTCTGTTATTCAAACTGGTGCAATCCAGTAAATAGAGTAGGCAGTCTAGCTTTGTAAACCGGTTAAGATCTCAGATATCCAGCCATCTCAGAGAGCCACAGAGATGGAGAGATGGAGAGAGAGAGAGAGAGATGGAGAATGGATATGAGTGCCTATTACTGAATGCAGTCTGCTGTAAACAGGTGTGTTTGTGACAGCGCTTGAAGGGAGCTATTGGATTTGGGCCACCGAGCCACATATGTCTCCAGTCTCCTTTTTTAAGCCTCACATTCTCTATGTAATGGATATTCTTCAATAGATCTAGTAAGGATTATGCCATAACCAGGGATATTGTTGCTGTTTTCTACTGTAGCTTCAGGGGTCACTGGTTCAAACCTTAGCTTGGGTCTGTCTGCATAAGTATACTGCATGTTCGTCATTTTCCTCCCTGCTCCTAAAACATACAAGTGGTTATGCTACTCTATATTCGTGTTAGGTGTTCATGGTGCCGTGCAATCGGTGCTGTTCTACCTCGAGTGGATTATTACACTTACACCCAGTATTCTTGGCATAAGCTTCAGATCCTCCATAACTCTGACCCGGATAAAGTGCCTACTGAGATGAATGGAGGAATAAGCAACGTAAGTCTGTTCTCTTCAACAAGTCCTGTAGGTTTAAGCGGTTAAATTTATCTTTTCCTCCGTGGACCCGTGACTCAAACTCTAGTCTATCTATCACACACCAAAAAAAAAAAAAAAAGCATGCCAGTGGGTGGACTGACAGCTCTATAATAATTATAGCTGCATAAATAAGTACAGTAAGTGCAGTAGATTGGCATCTTATCCAATGTGTATTCTTATACTATCTTGTGTATCTTGCATATCCTTGAGGTACAGTACACTGCTTCCCTGACCAGAATCCATCACTTATAGAGAATTATAAATCCACTATAAGTAAGATCCTTTGACAGGTCCTTCGAGCACCCCCACCCTCTCTGTGGTACCACCACTCAATTCCCAACCTATGCATCACAGATCATAATGGCTCAGCATGCAGGTGATGGGATCTGTTGGTGAATAAGACGGCTGCATTGTTGGTCCAGACATCGCTAGGCTTGCTTCACTGCTTCACTTCTCCATTTCTCAATTCAATCTCCACTAATGTTCTCTTCCATTGTCCTTCAAATTAGCCCCTGCACCACTCCACGCTATTGGATGAAAGACCATGTCGGTGCCCTGTTACTCAAACTCTCTGCTGATTTTTCAGGCCAGGGAGTAGGTGTTGGAAAGGCTAAAGTAGATTTTCTTTTTAAGTGTAATTGCAGTGAAATTACTGTGGGATCACTGAGGGCATCTCTCTCTCTCTCTCTCTCTCTCTCTTTTACTTTATCATGTGTTTATATGTGTGTGTATTAAGATCTTAGTCCCACAGGTAATTAAGGATGCTTAAAGCTTGACAGGCTTTAAGAAAGTATGTTTGATTGGGCCATTTTTTACTTACTTTGTTTAATTACAAATCCATCTGCCTTTCTTTTTAATTCATAGATTTATTTAATTATCTAATTTTATTTAATTAACTACCAAAATTGAAAGCCTCACACATATTGCCTCAACTTGGTTTCTAAACCATTCCTTTCGTTATCTCTTTTCACTTTCAGAAAAAAAAAAAAAAGATTTCCTTTTCGCTAAGGTGGTATTCACAGGCTAAGAATTTATTCTTTTTTTACGTAAGTTTTAGTATCTTTACATAGAAAGATGCATACAGCATATATTTCGAGCTTTGCTCTGTAAGACAATTATTGCCCATATATGTACCTTAAATCATTTTAAATGCCCACTACTATACCCACATTTCCAGTAATTGATTCATATTAAAGGTAGAAAAAAAATGATGTTACCACCCCAGTGACATGGGGTGCCCATTTTATTGGCCATTTCTTGAAAGTGCGCTATTGGAATTCACATCTCAGCACTGAAGGACCACACAACCTTGATTTGTCATCCTTTTTTTGTTGCAGTTTTATTACACTCTTGCACTTTTTTTTAATGAACTCCAGTTCCATCTCTTATCTACCAGGAGGGAATATGTTAATGAAACCCTCATGAATACCTTCTTGCATTTCTCCAGCATTCGCTCCTGTAATGGTCGCTTGAAGTACGTTAAAACTAGCTTGCTCAGCATTTATCATACCGTAGACTTCAAATCAACTTATCTAATAGGCACTTAAATATTCAACTCCAGTAAATTATGTATTCGAATTGGCAGGACATTCAAGAATAGACAAGTTACAGGCATCACTTGAACTTTTCGTTCCCATCTACTGTATGAATCTATGATTGAGTTACGTTGTCAAAATGAAACTCTCTATCCTCCCAGGAAAAAAATAAATTCTCTGCAGCCATACCACCAGAAAAAAAAAAGGTTTTCCAATTACAAAAAGGCAGAGAGAGAGGAAGAGAAAAGCGAAGGAGGATTGAGAATCTTTCAGAAAGCTTAGCGGAGGAAGAGGAAGGATTGCAGGCAGCTGGTTGGTAATTAAAGACGGCCGATCAATCGGTTCTGTTGACCGGCTCATGAGAAATCTATCAAGAGGCCACAGTAAAGTGCTAATTTGGAGCCATTAGTGGCTGCCGAGTTTGCAAACAGGACCATAATGATGATGGCTTATGTGGTTAAGGTCCTGGCCTTTGTGTGCATGTCAGAGGGATGGTGCCTGGAAGAGTAAGGCGAAGGAAGAGAGAAGGCTGACAAGGCTTTTGTGCAAAAGTCCTGAAATAATACCTCACTCTTTTAATGATCGCCACCATTCATCCAGGAATGGACAGGATAGTCTGTGCTGGCATAAAGAAAAAAAGTTTCAAGGTCATTGTCCCTGCCAAGACTCAAACCCTGAATTTTTTTCACTTCTGAATATGTGAACTAGGCCAGTTCTAATAAATATGTATGGCTCCTTTCAAATGCATTTCTTGTGTGTAAGACAAAAACGGTTCAGTAGTTAAGCCGAAAATAGTCATCCCATTGA
Source organism: Clarias gariepinus (assembly GCF_024256425.1). Taxonomy (NCBI): domain Eukaryota; kingdom Metazoa; phylum Chordata; class Actinopteri; order Siluriformes; family Clariidae; genus Clarias; species Clarias gariepinus. The sequence goes on along the minus strand of NC_071106.1, from coordinate 10,232,853 downwards.
TGAGAATTCTTTAGAAATATTTTAATGCTGATCAGGATTGCAAAACTGATACACCCCGGATAGCATGCATGTACAGTACAGGACCATGGAAAGATACCAGGTGACAAGCCCAAGTTTAGGATCCAACTGAGGAACCTTGAGCTTTGACAGCACCTCTACTGGCTCTAATGGCAGTCCCATTGCACTACCATGCCAACATCAAAGCCAACAAGATCAGTCAAACAAGCTCTCTATAAAAAATTTCATATTTTGATGATATACAGTATGTATCAGCTAACTACTAATAACAAAATGCAGTATTTTTTATTCAGTCTCAAGAAAACATAGTTTCAAGTATCCCTGTGATGGCATCACCTCAAGGGTGTACTCCTACCTCATACCCAGTGTTCCTGAAATACAGAAACATCTTCTATAATCCACAAATGACATTAGAATTTTTTTTTTTTTTTGCATAAGGCTTAAGATCTATTTCAAACTGGACACATCTAACAGAGTTATCAGTGTCAGAAGTTCTTGGATGAGCTCAGACAACTCAATTAAGTGGGATTTCTCAGCGTAACTAGAGCAGACATGTCATTTTCCAGTCTCTATTCACTTCTTTTGGTTTCCAACCTTTGGTTAAAGAAAGTGTACACGTGTCAAAGATGCTTCGTCAAAAAGAATTCAAATACTGTAATAACCATGAACATAGCATATAATAAGATGTAATCTCTCTTCATCTGGTCACATTTTTTTTATGGAAGATCATAATATACTGCTAATCATAATGCACAGCTCTTTCCAGAAATTTAAATTGCTTTCAACAGCCCATAGTTGGATCAGTCTAGACAATGAATCCCACATGATTTAATAGCAGACGGAGAATATTTAATGGCCATTAAGTACTGCGCCTGTGATTAGACTTCTCTTTTAAGCCCTATTTGGATGGGACTCATTTCTCAGGAAAAAAAAAAATAATAATAATCTCTGCATGTTTCAGCATCCGTTCTGAAATATTAAGGGATGTTAAGTGTTCTTGTATTCAGCATATGCATACATCAATCAGCCATAAAATTCAAAACATTAATATTGTATGTGCCTAGGGTATGGGTTCCTAGTGTGCCAACAAGGCAGCTCTGGCCCCTCAGGGTGTGGCTTCACAGGGTGTATGGCACGAGTTCCAATCAGACTGAGATGTGGGGAATTTGGAGGCTGGGTCGGTGACCTTGAGCTCTTTTCCCGCTGCTCCCCATGCTTGGCAGGATGCGATACAGCGGGTGTTCCGGGGTCTTTCCATCAGTGCCATCTTTGACTGATTTAGACAGCTTGTGCTGCATCAGCTTTTCTGTGGGTTCAGACCAGACGGTGGTTTCTCCATGTAGGGATGGGTGAGTCTTGGGTGCACATGATCCTGTCACCAGTTTACTCACCTATAATTGATAAGGATGGTTAATGTACTAATGTCATGTGGTGTTAAGTCAAGTCTAGTCAAATCGAGTGGGCTTTATTGTCACTTCAACTATATACAGTTAGTACTCAGTGCAACGAAACAATGTTCCTCCAGGACCAGGGTGCTACATACAACATAAATGTATAACATAAATTAACAGAAAACTAACTAGCTAACTAAGAACCCTAACTAGCTGGCTACCTGAGACAAGACAGATTGACATGACAACATAAATTAACAACATAAATGAACAGAAAACTAACTAGCTAACTTAGAGACCTAATTAGTTGGATATCTGGGACAAGACAAATTGACATTTTAAGTTAACAGGGAACTATATACGATTTTATACAAAGAGACAACATACTGTAAAGTGCACATGCAAATGTGCAAACAAGAGCGACAAAGTGACAATGCGACAAACATGACATTAAAACACTTTGTGGTAATGAGTAAGTTCATGGCTGATTGGTGTAAATTAGGTGCTATAAAGTCAGTTGTTAAAAAAAAAAAAAAATTACCCATGGATCCAGACGTGCAATATTGCCCAACTTGTTCATCCGAACTGAGATATATAGATATTCCAATAATTTCCAGGTCAGTAAGTGCTTTATGCAGGGCTCCTATTTTGTTTCACAGTTCCCAAAGTGAAAATGAGCGCAGCTGTGCAATTCCATATGTCACCGGAGTTATCACTCTTCTGTGCTGAGTATTCCTGTTAGAAATGGTTTAGCTGATATCATTCTTTCTTTATGGGGCAGGTTTCATTTTGAGCTGAAAATCTCAAGATAGAAGATTTGAAGGCAAAGCCAAAGTACTTACCATGAAACTCATTAATCACCGATGTACTGTATATAACAGATGAAAGAGCTGCAAATCTACGTGGGACCATGGAAACCAAAATAAACCTTCCAAACTGGGCAGGTTAAATCTATTGTACATGTAAAAACAATTCGTCGGCATGGTGGTCGTAGAGGTTAGTTCTGTCGCCTCCAGGGTCTGGGTTCGATTCCTGCATGGTTTTGAATAAGTGTGCGTCTCCATTCATCTGTGCCCTAAGTCTCCTGGAAAAGGCTTCAGGCCCCCTGCGACCCTGTACACAGAAAGAACCAGTATAGATGATAAGTGAGAGTAAGTTAATAAAAACAATTCATGAGCTAGCCATGCACTGGTTAGGTAGGGTTCATGGGCAATAATTCCCCGACAAATAGTAGAGTTTCAGGACATGAGCAAAGTTCTCAGATAAAGCTTTACTGCTTCAGAAGATCAGCAAGATCTTTTAAGAGCTTTAAACCTCATGAGCAGGACTTTATAATAAACGCAGGCTGTTGTACTCTGAATTAGATTAAGCTTCTTTAAAGATGCAGCATGGTGTGTTGTGATCACATCTGAGCAGATTGTTTTGGCTGGGCGCACTCTTCAAATCAGTGAACCAACTGCATAGATTATGTCGCATTAAGAACCCTCCGTCTCTCTTTTTAGCTGTCTGTTTTAACCTGCATTTTCCCTCCTGCTGCATATAGGCTCCTTAATGCAAACAACATCAGCATGTGTGTGTGTGTGCTTGTCAATCTGTACACGTGCATGCCACGTAAGGAGTGTCTCAATGAAACAGCGAGTATGTAATCAGTACCATTCATGAATTTTGAAGTCTGTAAGTCTAAACAGCGCTCACACGCCTCCACTCTCCTGCTGGTTTCCTTTTCCGGCCCGTCAAACTCTTTTCACTTTATTCCGCCCTTCGCTACTATTACTATCACGCGTCGCTGCGTTCTTTTCCATTTCCCATCCATCTAATCGTATATACAAATAACACCTGCTCTCATTAAGTTGCACTCGGTGTCAGCACGGTCTCACTCAAATGCGTTCCGTCCTCAGCATGGTAGCTTTCTGCTGCTTTCTTGTATTAGTGACAGATTAAAGATGTTTTCTTAGCAACTGTTTTTCAAATCACCTGTTTACTCATTGACTACAATGAATTAAATACTTGTAATAAACGCATGCCATAAGTTTATTTTTTTTATTACTGAGAAGGGATATACAGTATCTATGTGAACTCTTACATCATCAACTCTCAAGCCACCTTGAGTTATCCATAGCTGTATGGTAATACTTTTAATAATACATGAGATATGCGTATTTATGAAGTGACGAAACATCTGGGTCTGTTTAGCATGTCAATTTATTATATCTATAACTGGATTTCAATGCTAGGTACAGTAGGTGTGGCCTAAACTATAATATGAACTCTATCAACACTGGAAACAACTCAGTAGTAGAAATGCCTGTTTAGTTGCCTAAATCATCCTATAGTTTTTTTTTTGTGTGTTTGTATCCATCTGTCAAGCTTTCTGACAAATTTTGTTGGATATATTTCCCAAACGATAAATAAACTGGTAATGTGGTGGTCTGGGGTTTGAATCTTGCCTCCGCTCTGTTTGCGTAGAGTTTATGTGTTTTCTTGTTCTTTGGTTAGAAGGTTTCCTCTGGGTATATCCTCCAACATTCCCAAAGACACATGGTCTAGTTTGATTGGTGTTTCAAAATTGCCCATAGTATATAATTGGCTGTGCGTGGGTGTATGTGTGCTTTGTGATAAGTTAAGGGTGTACTCCTTTGTTTACTGAAATAGGCTTCTATGACCCTAATCAGGAGAAGCAGGATACAATGGATAAACATGTGAAAGAAGGTGCTCTGGTCAGATGAGCTCTGGTCAAAATTGACCTTTTCGACCTAAATGCAAAATGCAAATTTTTTTTTGTGGGGAAGCTTTTCTTCAGCAGGGACAAGGAAGTTGTTCAGAGTTGATGGGAATATAGATGGAGCCAAATACAGGGCAATCTTAGAAGAAAACCTGTTAGAGCTACAATGGAATAGTTTAGATCAAAGCATAGTCATGTGTTAGAATGGCCCAGTCAAAGTCCAGACCTAAATCCGATTGAGAATCTGTGGCAAGACTTGAAAATTGCTGTTCACAGACGTTCTCCATCCAATCTGACTGAGCTTGAGCTATTTTGCAAAGAAGAAAAAATTCACTCTCAAAATGTGCAAAGCTGTTAGTGACAAAAAAGGTGATTGTGCCGTACAAAGTGTTCACTCAGGTGGACTAAATACAGATGTGATCTGATCGCATTCCATATTTTTATTTTTTTTTAAAAAGTTGTAAAATCATGATTTTTTTTTTTATTTTGTTATCCCTATAAAATAGATTTATACTTGTGGTTGTAATGTGACAAAATGTGGAAAAGTTCGAGGGGTGTGAATACTTTTGCAAGGCATTTAACTATTGAACCTGATCTCTGTCTTCCAACAAGAAGTAGTTTAGCAAAAGAGTAATACGACACCTAATAGCCTTAAGTAGCCAGAAGGATTTTCCTAGAATACTGTGCGCACGCACTGGAGAAAAGTATGGTTTTAAAAAGCTGAAATAAACAATTATTGCATTTTTTTATTCAGATCTGAATTTGTATCAGATCACAACAGAATCCATTTATTCTGAATAATATGTATTGCAAATCGTACATTAGTGATAACCTTCTAGAAGGGAAAAACCTATTATTAATTTGTCAGTGGTGGGGGTAAAAAATTATAGTTTTCAGCCTTATTCTTTGGAACGTGAATTTGTTCACTTAAGAGACAGAGAGAGACATGTGGGAGGGAGAAATTGAGAAGGAGAAAGAAAGAGAGAGAGAGAGAGATAATGCACAACTCATCAGTTTTCACAGATAAACTCATCATCCTATCTTTGAGAGCTTCCAATCTATATTTATTGTTTCAATCCAACAATATTATTGACACAGTAGGAAAGCTGAGAATTTATTTGCTCGGAAAGCAATACCACCCCAAAGCAGCCGAGAATCAAGTTTTTGACCAAAAAATCAGGTTTCTGCACAAGTGGACCATTGAGATTACTGACTCAAAATGATACAGTATGTCACATACAGTATAATAATGAAGCTACTATTAAAATCGCATAGTGAATAAATTCCACAATAGGATTATATCGCTTTTTACTAATGAGACAAAATAGATTAGTCTTACTCACTGCCAAGGAGGCTCTTAGATTGAAAAGACTCAGTGGAAACATTTACCAAATCTATACATAACCTTATAACAGGATGGGTATAATATGGTTAAGGCTTTGCAACCTCTCCACAAAGGATTCCATTATAAACCCTTTATGGAGAAAAAGAACCAAAAGAACCCTTGGCATTTTTCTCTTCTTAGAGTGCAGTGTTGGTAAGGCACATGCCATAGAGGACATTGATTTAATGTTAAATTATAGTTATTAAGCAATGACAAGGATTCATTTTTATGCGTTACATACTGTACAGTACACTGCTCGGTGAAAGTCAAAGTAAAGTCGCACACTCCAATATTTCATTCGATTGCCTTCAGCTTTCGGATTACGTGAAAAAGATTCCTTATGCTCCCAGAATTACTCTTTCATACTCCTGGAATACTGTATATCTGTGCCATTAGGGAGGAAAAACTCCATAGATGTGATAACCTGGTCATTGAGTACATTCAGGTCGTCAGCAGACTTTATTTTATTGCCAAATAACGTTGCTGAGCCTAGATCTAAACAACTGAAGCACCTCCAGATCATGGGGCACTATGCATGATCTATATCCTTCTTACCATGATGCACCCATCACTCTGAAATAGGGTCAATCTGGACTTAACAGAACACAAGACTTTTTTCTCTTGCTCCAAAGTCCAATCTCCAGTCTGACTAATGGCTATGCAGCTGTTCAGTCCAAATCCTTGAGTTCTCCATTGTGTGCAACAATCACTAAGTTTGACATGAAGGGAACATCTTCAAAGTGGGGAACTTTTTTTTTTGGTAACATGACATGCTAGGTTTTTTATTTTTTTTATTTTTTTTATTAAGATGAGTAACATGTTGCAGAGATCCGTATGGAGCACTATTGACTCGAGTAGTTGAGCAGATGGATATCCCCCAGAGCTCTGCCACTCACTGACATGCGTGATGTGCTTTCTTTTTTTTCCCATGATGCAGTTCCACCAGATAACCCAGTTATTGATGGAGGCCCTGTGGTGAGCTTGAGAGCTGGAGACCCACTCAACCTGACGTGTCATGCTGACAATGCCAAGCCTGCCGCCTCAATCATCTGGATTCGAAATGGGGAGGTACTAAATGGAGTCATGTACTCTAAGGTCAGTACAGATTTAGCTCTTCCTAGGAGCTCTCATAGAGTAAATGCACCTTTAATCCCCATCATGAATATCAAAAATTTATAAAATATTTAAAAGAAAATAATAAGATAATATTAATAATAATAAGTAATTTTTGATTTCAATTGAACACTGATGCTTTCATTTATTTCCTTTACAAAATGTATTGTGGTTTTAGTAAAGCTTGGCCTCTTGTGCCACGTTTGTGATCACACGCGCCATCTGTTAACCTTCAATTTAGCCCTCAGCTTCGTTTGATTGCAGAGAAATCCCAGGAAATCCAGCTCACAGCTGCTAAATGTGTCAACAAAACAAGCAGATGGCCAGATAAGGCTGAGCGCTGGTCTTCTACCATAATTCAGATCCATTCGGTTGTGCCTCCACTTATAATCGTTCCACCACCTGGAACTGTCCAGGCACTATATTACAATAGAGTGTTTGGATATGTGTAGCAATCTGGGAGAATACATCTTGAAGCAACAGGAACATCAAAAATTATAAATATGAATTTGACCTAAGAAACTTGGTAATTATTTTTAACCTTTACTGGGTATCAGTCTGCAAAGATTGTGTTGCGGTGAAAGCCATCATTCTGCCTAAATATGTCTAAAACCTTGCTAAGTGCAGTTTTTTTCTTACAGCGAATGTCAAGTTTTTATCAATTTCTGGATATGTGCGTGCCATAGCCCAATCAATCCAGCTGATTTATCGTACATAGTGACTCTTTTATGTCTTGAACATCCATAATGCTCCTGTGCTGTCACATCATCACAACTGGGTGATTAACTTTTCCATCACATTCAGTACAGAAAAATGTATAGAATGCATATATATATATATATATATATTTTTTTTTTTAGGAATTTGTGAAGAGGTTGCACAGGCTGCCACACAGTGTAGGTGTGTATGAGCATATGCTGTATCCAGGCCAGGCTAACCAGTCACAGCTCCCTAAGACGTACACATCGCCAACAGCAAATTATTCCGATAGCATGATATTTTCTGCCATTCAGCATTCGAGTTCTGCCCCCCCCCCCCAAAAAAAGAAAAAATAAATTCAGGTAGAGCCTCCTTCTAGCCTCTAATCACCACATCCTTGGCATTTCCATATAAATGAGCAATGCAAGGCCGCCCTTTAGGGCCTCCCTCTCATCCTATTATAGGCTTTTTTTTCTGGATGGGAGATAAATGGCATCGATCTGGCCGGGACGAAGAAGTGACAGTTTACCCATCATGCAGCTGCATGCAGTCGTTAGCGGTGGTGTCGCTAATCAGATGGCTTCCTGCGCCTGGCAGCAGTGCTGGTATAGGAAGACCTTCTGCGTGGTGACTGATGGAAGCCGTCCAAACTCCTAATATCTCTCTTCATAACATTAAAAAGCACTGCACTCAATTAAGATTTTAAATGCTTACTCTGAGTAATGGAGGCCAATATGGAGGATAATAGAGCTGTGTCTGTCTGGATACTGCAGACTGGTGGGCATGTCTTTGAACCCATAGCTCTGTCTGGAAATACTTATTATCGCTATTTAATATACCGTACTATATTCGCTGGTTAATCTATTCATTAATTAATAACCGGGTAACATCATTTATACAGTAAATGTTGTGTGGGGTAGACAAGCAAAGGTAAATAAAAATTATAATAATTATCATCATCATCATCATCATCATCAGTTAGTAATTACTGAATTAACATTAATATTAATTTAAACACGGTGGTTGAAATAACAACGTATCATCAAAATTAATATAGGTAATTATGACTTCTTATAGCTAGTCTGTTTGACCAGTCACTTTGATCTAACGAGTTTAATCCAAATGTTAAGCCAAATACGCAAACTATCCAAAAGTATTTAAACACCTGACTGTTACAGCCATATGTGCACGTTGAACATCCCTCGAAGAGACAACTCATTCCCTCCTCTGCTGTTATAATAACCTCTACTGTTTTTGGAGCATGACTGTGGAGGATTTTGTTCATTCAGCCACAAGAGCATTAGTGAGGTCAGGCTGTGATGTGCAGTCAGTGTTTCAATTCATTCGAAAGGTGTTAAGTGGGGTTGAGGTCAGGGCTTTGTGAAGGCCACTCAAGTTCTTCCAATCTATCTTTGGGAAAGCCATGTCTTTATTGAGCTCACTTTGTGTACAGAGGCACTGCCATGCTGGAATTGACAAGTTTGTGCCAATTCACTTACATGAAAGGAATCCAATAGCATATACTTATATCAGCCATAACAATATGACCACACGCCTAATATTGAGTAGGTTCCCCTTCGCCAGCAAAACAGAAATGACCTGGGTGTTCTGACACCTTTCTTTTGGAACAAGCTACAGTATCTCTTCTATTAGATCTGACTACACTAGTCAGCCTTTACTCCCCACATGCTTCCATGAGCCTTGGCCACCCATGACTCCTTCCTTGGATCACTTTCGGGATATGTCCTGACCACTACAGTCTGGAAACATCTCACACTGGGAGCAACAGTTTTGGAGTTGCTCTGACACAGTTGTCTAGCCATTACAATATGGTCCTTCTCACAGTAGATACATTTTCAACACCTTGTTACAATGGAGGCTAGAATATATTAGGCAGCAAGTAAATCTTTTTTCCTGAAGTTGTTACGTTGGAAGCATAAGAAATGGGCACGCATAATGATTTGAATGACTTTGAAAAGGGCCAAATTGTGATGGCTGGAGGACTAGATTAGAGCAACTCCAAAACTGCAGCTATTGTGGGATGATTCTGGGCTGAAGCGTTTCTGTGGAGCGAAGGCTGGCCCATGAAGTTGATCCAATAGAAGCGCTAGTGTAGATCAGATTGATGAAAAGGTTGAAGCTGGTTGTGGTAGAAAGGTGTCAGAACACGCAATGCATCACTGTTATGGCGGCAAAAGGGTGAGAACTACGCAATATTAGGCAGGTGGTCGTACGGTTATGCCTTAAAGACATTTTGTATAATAGTGTGGTTTAAACTTTGTGGAAAGAACCACATATGAATGTGATGGTTAGGTGTCTTTACACTTCTGGTCTAATAGTGTATGTTGACCCAAAGATAATGTCTCTTCGACACAGTGTGATCTTTAGAAATTCAGAAATAATATGCTTTATGGAGCTCTAAAATTACTTTTACATAATGACCCTATATTCATATAGTTGGTTTATTAAATCTTGTTCAACTTTTCTTTATTATAGTTAAAATTGGGTTCATCAGTTGCAAAAGCCAAATGGCAAGCTATATTTACAGAAAACATAAGGGGCAGTGCTGGGTCAAGGTTGCTGATTAGAGAGTCAGAGGTTTAAGCCCTGTATAGCCGGGTCAAAACTATTAGGCCCTTATCCCAATGCCCCTTACAACCCAGCCACTGCATGCAGTGATGATTCCAAGCCCAGTTAGAACATTCGAGGGGTGTTACAGAAAGGGGATATCATTTGATATAACATAGGTATATAATTATTCTTAGCAGTGGAAATCTTAAGCATTCTTAAAAATACTGGTTGAATAATCATATAAAAATAGCCTATATAAAGTATATATAAAATTTTAGAAATACTTTGTAGTAGCTAACTAAAATGATTTCCTGGAGATCCTGATCCTGATCAGGCACTATTGATGCTCTAATGTCAGTGTAATCAGGATAAATGATGTGAATGGGATCTGCATTGACTGTGTGTGTGTGTTGTTAGGGATTGCATTAACGACACTCGTGCTTTCAAAAGACTTCACTTTACATGAATGCTCAGTGATCCCTCATGCTTCACTTTCACCTCCCTTACCATCTGAATAGCTAAAGGGATTGGGTATGAGTGCTAATTGAAGTGCAGGAGATCAGAAAATAAGCTGCAATAAGGCTTGTGCTTGTAGTTCCTCTGTGAACACAGCAGAATATTTTTAAATTAGCAAAGAGGCAAAGAGGTGTTTTTCGAGATTAGAGGCTTTAGTGTGAGCAGCATGACAGATGGGCTTTGTAGAACAAAGCTCAGTAACTATCAAACATGGCAAACATACAAAAATCAGCCATAACATTAAAACCACCTGACTAATATTGTGTGGCCTCCCTTTTGTGGCAACCAAACAGCCCTGACCTGCTGGAACATGGGCTCCACAAGACCCCTGAAGGTGTGCTGTGGTATCTGACATCAAGATCTTGACAGAAGTCTGGTAAGTTGAAATGTGGCACCTCTGAGGATCAGACTTGTTCATCACATAGATGTTTGGGAGAGGGCAAAGGACAAGTCAACAACTGAGAATCTTCTTCTTGTCTTTTGGCTGTTCCCTTTCAGGGGTCGCCACAGCGAATCATCTGCCTCCATCTAACCCTATCCTCTGCATCCTCTTCTCTCACACCAACTAACTTCATGTCCTCTCTCACTGCATCCATAAATCTCCTCTTTGGTCTTCCTCTAGACCTCCTGCCTGGCAGTTCCAACCTCAGCATCCTTCTACCGATATATTCACCATCTCTCCTCTGAACATGCCCAAACCACCTCAATCTGGCCTCTCTGACTTTATCTCCAAAACATCTAACGTGGATTGTCCCTCTGATAAACTCATTCTTAATCCTATCCATCCTTGTCACTCCCAAAGAGAACCTCAACATCTTCAGCTCTGCTACCTCCAACTCTGCCTCCTGTCTTTTCTTCAGCGCCACGGTCTTAAGCCGTAGAGCATTGCTGGTCTCACCACTGTCCTGTACACCTTTCCTTTCATTCTCGCTGACACTTTTCTCCACCCATTCCAACCTGCCTGTACCCGCCTCTTCACCTCCTTTCCACACTCTCCGTTGCTCTGGACCGTTGACCCCAAGTACTTAAAATCCTAAGTCAACAACTGAGAATACAACTCTGTTATGTTTCTCAAACCATTCCTGAAGAATATTTGCAAGTGTCGCATGGTGCGTTATCCTGCTAAAAGAGATCACTGACTATGTTTTAACAGACCGGTTTACCTCCTTTCATTGCTCCATAGTCCAGTTTTGATGCTCATGTACCCATTGTAGACATGTTTCCCAGAGGACACGGGTCACAGGCAGAACTCTTGACTAGTCTGTGAAAACACAGACCCACAAACAGCGAGCTGTGATCGTTTGTCTGTTCTGACCCCCTTGTAATATATTCAACATGAACTCTTTTGTGGTAAAGTAACACTTCTGAAGGATCAGACAAGACAGGCTAGCCTTCACTCCCAGTGCGCATCAGTAAGCATTGGGCGCTCATGACCTTGACACCGGTTCACCATGTTGTACATCCTCGGATTACTTTTTGCAGATACTAACCACTGCATACTAGGAACACCACACAAGACCTGTGGTTTTGGAAATGCTCTGACCTAGTCTTCTAGCTATTATAATCTGTCTCTTGTAAAAATCACTCAGATCCTTACGCTTGGCCATTTTTAGTGCTTCTAAGCACTAAAACTTTAACAACTGGCTCTTGACTTGCCTCATAATAAATCCCACCCCTTAACAGGTTCTGCTATAACAAGATAATCAACGTTATTCACTTCACTTGTCAGCGAGTTTAATGTTATGGCTGATTGGCGTACATCGCCCCATCTAATGCTAATCTCAAGCCTATAACTAGCTTTATAGCTATTATAGGAGGAATTACCAGTTATATGATACCTATAGGAGCTATAAGCTGTTCTGTAGCGTATTATAAGAGAAATAATCACTCTTGAATCATCTGGTATTTTGCAGGTTATAATAGAAGATCGGTTTATTAGACAAGACAAGATGACCTATGTTCTGTTTTAGTTACATAAAATGATAAATCGTTCCTGATTATAGACCTACTTTTCCTTTTTGAAAGGCCTTTTTTGAGTTTCTATACTCCAGGGTAAATTCATTTAGTATCCTTTTCTGTTCTCATATCCACCCACATGCCTTCAAAGTCCTTTCTTTTTACCTGCCTCTCAAATTTCATTAATTCTCCCACCCTTTATTTTCACCTAACCACTAATATAATTAACGGCAAAGCTTTCATCGTAACCTTCACCATGAGACGATCTCAGGGACGGGAAAACTGTTGCCACTCTAATGAACTTTATTAGCACTCTGAATGAATTTTTCATGACACAGGGTCAAGCAGAGAATTTTGGAAGGTTTGGTTGTAAGACGACAGTATAAGTGGAGATATATTTAGCACATCTGACCCCTTCTATTAAAGCTAGAAACATCAGTCCATTTCTCTCTATTGTCAAGCTTATTACCCTCACTGGCTTGCTGCCACTGAATTAAAGCTGGGAGATGGGAAAAGTAAAGAGGCATTTAATTAACTGTGTCGTAAAATGGTGGAAATTAATCAGAACTTGAGGGGCAGGGATTAAATTAGTTAATCAAAGAATGACTTCTGACCCCAGGATGAGGAAGTAACCATAACTTTCTTTTGAAGAATAAAAAAAGGACAACGTCATTGCAACAACCTATTGTTTTAAATGGTGCAGAATGTAAGGCCAGGGTAGTCTGTAGTTACAAATTTCAAATAACTTCAAACCATGTGTGTGTTCTGATTATTTAGAGATTTCTTTGCTTAACAGTAGAACGTAAGCTGAAGCTAAACTATTACCTCTACGGAAAACCCTTTGAAATCTAATCACCCTTCCCCATCTTTTAGATATCAGTTTTAATATTTTCCCTGTTTGCATATGGAGGTCCTCCTCATTCTTTGTAGCGGCAAGCTAGGTTAGTGGTTAGCACAATCGCCTTGCACCTCCAGGATCCATGCACCTCCAGGTCAGTGTCATGGAGTTTGCATGTTCTCCCCGTGCTTGGTGGGCTTCCTCAGGGTACTCCGGTTTTCTCTCACAGTCCAAAGACATGCATATTAGGCTAATTGGCCTATTAGTCGTTCCCAAACTGCCTGTAGTGTGTGAATGACAATCGGTCGAGCTGGCAACCCAACCCCTTAAATAAACGCCAGAGAATACGGATGGCTCCATACTGGGGAGTAACCATTGCCTGATGTGCCGGAGGGCACATGGATACCTCATTCTATTTACTTAAGCAATAATCACATGAGAGGGAGCGCTGTTGGACTGAATATCAGCATGGCTGTGATAAGCTCAAAGTATCAACATCACAACCTCAAGTGTGATATTGCTTTTAAATAACTGTTTAAAACAGCATTTGATTTTGATTTGTTTGTTTTTATATAGTTATTTTGCTCCACAAACAGAGCTGGCGACTGACAGTTACTATAATCAACAGGAAAGTAGCTTTGAATTCTTACTGGTACTGTGTACAGTAGCCAAAATTTGAGGAGAATAAACCATGGAGTTGGTGGACAGTCCTGTAAATCAAGTAATTTTACTTTATGGTAGCCTCAGCTAACTAACTGGGATGAATACAAAATAGTTCATTAATTCATCTTTCTAGACTGCTGGACTGCCAATCCATTGCTAGACACATGCCCACACACTCACACACTCCTCTGGAAACTTAGGAATGCCAATTGACCTAATTTGCATGCCTTTGGATTGTGGAAGTACCTGGAGGAAACTGACCAAGCAAGGGAAGAACATACAAACTCTACAAAGGCAAACATGAATCAAGTATCAAACCATCGCCCCAGGAGGTGTGAGCCACAGTTCTAACCACCACAGCATCACGCTGCCTTGAACCCCAAAGAGCGGAAAGTTAGTGCACTCCATGGGGTGTTTAATCCATTGTTTCAACACCTTTAGCAATCACCCTTATCCAAAATGACTTGCAGTCAATGCTTAAGGGCCCTGCAGTGACAAATTGGTGATGTTGGGCTTTGAACCCCACACAAAGTAGCACCTTTGTTTAAGGGTTAAAAATTATTAGAACACTCAAGAAGCAGGGTGATACATATTGTTAACCATGGTAGGGCTGTTATAGTTTTATATCAGCACTCACGGCATGCCTTGGTTGCTTTGCTCACATTGCTTAGTTGGAACGAACCGTTGTATAATTAACTTGAAAACTCAGAAAACAACTCAATTATACATTCACTTTCACTCCTTCATAGTCTGTAACGCTTCCTCACACATTCAGCATGCTATACTGTGTACTTGGTCATTCTGAGCCTTGAGCCTAGTCCATACCTATAGGCTCTATTACATAACCAGGTATTCTAATTTCAATACTATGGGCAATTTAAGAATGCTAATTAGTAGGTCTTTGGACTGTGGAAGAAAACCCACCAAGCACTATCTCCATGCACACAGACCTGAGGCGAGAATCTAACGCGGCCCTTGTAGGTGCAAGTCGACAGTTTTAACTGAGCCACTTTTGTATATATTAACACACAGAACCAAAACAGCATTAAACAAAGGCAAAATGCTGAACAAGTCTTGACCATTATTATCTTGAGACTATACTAGGTATGGAAGAAAAAATGCACGTCTGTGCTCATTATGTGCTTAATTATATTGTGACAAACCTGCTTCTCTTGACAGGTGTAAATTGTATTAGAACTGGCCTTTTTCTTGCTTATCTTGCTCATCTTTTCAGTTTATCCCGCACACACACACACACACACACACACACAAAGTAGGTCTGCTCTTCTCCTGACAAGCTTCTGGGCTTTTATATGAGAAATGATTAGTTTGTAATTGGAAGCTATTTTGGGCCAAGCAAAGGCTAAGCATTGTGACCCATTCCGTTTCTGCGTCCACGCGATGTTAATAGCTTCAGACAGGCAATGGGCCATGAGAGAAGCAGCACCAACTGTGTCATGAAGCATATTTTATCAGCACGTCTATTCACCGAGAGCCTGCAGCTCACTGCAGGGACTCCGAGTGCTGTGAGGCTCAGCGGAGGCTTTACTGTCTCCATCTGACTCACATCGCTCAGCTACTGGAAGTGGCAAACACGATTTAGGCTAAGCAGGAGGGGTTCTAGGCCAGTATGAATAAATTATGTAGTCAGTGGACATTCTTTTCTTTCTACGTTAGTTCAGGATTAACTAGGATGCTGGTGTTTTAGTAAATGGTTGTTTTTTAATTGGAGTTTAATCTTAGAATATATCAATCTGGACAACATTTGGACAAGTAAGCTACAAGGTTGAGATGCGTGGAGGTCTGTGTGCATGGCGATTGCATGTTCTTCCCATGCTTGGTTGGTTTCCTCCGGGTACTCCGGTTTTCTCCCTCAGTACAAAGACATGCAGATTAGAGTCACTGGCGTTCCAAATAAATTGAAGTGAGTGTGGGCATGCTTGTGTCCTGCAATGGCTTGGCACATCGTCCATGGTGTATCCCACCTCGTGCTTCTGTTGCCTTGGATAGGCTCCAGTCCTCCCGTAACCCTGTACAGTATATGATAAGTGGAATAGAGAATGTGTGGGTGAGTGGACAAGTAAAGAAAAGGCTCAGCAATCTCAGGTTTATTAATAACTCCTTCTTACGCCTTCTTATCTGGAGGATCTAATCAAACATTACACAAAGGTGCAGGATAACACCTTAGATGGGACACCAGTCACTGCACATTTATGCACATTCACACCTAGGGGTGATTCTATGTTTTTGCATGGGGTTTTTGCACCCATATACTGTACAGTAGACGATAGAAAAACATTGAAAACTCCATACAGATAGTGACCAAAGCTGTCGATTGGGTCAAACCAACCAGACTAATCATGTCGTACGAATGGTCATGAAGCACATTTAGTAGTGTTATAGCTTATAGTGTGATTGTGTTTTCTTTCAACTTTCCCAGAACATGCCAGTTGGTTGTTAGTGTCCCTGAATTGCCTGTTAGTGTGAATGATTGTGTGAATGTGTATTCATGGTGCTCAGTGATGACCAGCATTTGCATTTAAGGTCTGTCCTCATCTTGCACTTTGTGTTTTGAGATTCTTGCTCGACCATTACTCTGAATAGCATCATGTAAAGTGTTGACTGAGAACAGTTAAATGAATGAATTGCCACCGATTCGTGAAAGCGAGACTACTGTATGTTATATAATGGTGCCCAAACTTGAAATAAACATTAGTTTGTTTGTTTTTTTGTCTCTGATGAACAATTTTCGGTTGAACCATTTTGTACTTCGTAAAAGAAGGAAGGCAGAAGTGCTATATTTTATCCTTTGACACTTCCATCCACGCCCAAGTTCCCCCAAGTAGGATAGAAAACACCAGCTTTCATTCGGATCTTTATTATTTCTTTCTTTCTTTTATTAAAAAAAGGAGCTATGAAATAGCGAGGCAGTAATTGCTACTATTAGCAAGCTCACTGTCAATAGTTTGAACATGCTAATTATTAGCATGTAACTACAGCTCTGGTTCAGTCCATTATTCCAGGACTTTTCTTCTCCTGTGTGAGACGAGGGAGGAGGTTTTTTTTTTTTTTTCACTTTTAGAATGCGCGAGCTACAGATCGGTTCTCCGAGCAACTCCCACACAAGTCGACGCTTTTGGCAGGAATTGACGACAAGAGCTTAGATGTATAGCACAGGCCAGTGAGCTTTTAATAGGAAGAGGTTTTTAAGGAATGGAAAAGTAAAAAGGAATCTTTCCAGTGCAGTGGGTATTGCGGTGCATGCCGGGCTGTCTCAAGGATGTCATCTCTCAGCAGTTTGCCCAGAGCTCTATGGCACTGCCAATTTGTTCCGCTAGGTGAATCTTCTTTGCCCGCTCCATATCCAGTGTCTTTTTCTATCTGTTTATCGAAGTCATCACTTTCCACTGGAGCACGTACTGTAGATTCTGTAGAGTCCTTCCAGATGGCACTAAACAATGCGGTGAATGCGGACGAGCTTAGCGTTCCAGCAGAGTAAAACAAGATTGATTTCCTTTGTGGTGCATGACAAGCCATGCTCTGTACCCCACCCTCCAAGAAAAAAAAAGGCCTCCAAACAGACTGTCTTGTCTTATTTTTTTTGCAATCCATCTGCCCCTGTTATAGAGAGACGACAGACAGCGAGAGCAGTGGGGGGTCTCTGTTGTTTGCAGGGCATCTAGTAGGTGAAATGTTCTACTCCAAACCCAGGAATCGAGACGGCCTTTGACTGATGGTGGTTGTGTGTTCTTTGACCCAGTGCACACTCACTTGACAGCTCAGCTTAGTTATTCCCTGTATTTCATTTGCTTTACCCCACTGCTGATGTTGCTTTTACTTTGCTGTTTGCAGACTGTTTTTCGAGATGGCAGGAAGGAGAGTACAGTCAGCAGTCTGTACATTTCACCATCAAACATCGAGAGCGGACAGACGATCATCTGCCGTGCATCGAACAAAGCTGTCCCAAACGGCAAGGAGAGCAGCGTCACTATTGACATCCAGCGTGAGTACACTCTCTTTCTCTCTCTCTCTCTCTCTCTCTCTCCCCTTCTCTCTCTCTCTCCTGATGTCTGCCCCAGTTCTTTCTTCTCTGGCTTGAGAGCACAGCTAGTAGAGATTATGTTACTCTAATTGGACACGTAGCACAGGGAGGAAGGGTGCATCCAAATACACAGGAGACACCTGCTACAATTTGATACAAAAACATTATTCCTTTTTTCCTCTTCCTTTTTTTCACTTTTGTCTATTTCCGTACAATGAAATCTCACATTCTTCTAATTTCTAAGTCTTTTAACTCCTGACAATCACACTAACAAGGTAGCTATAACAGGAATGTCCTGTGTGTGCCACAATGCTAATGGACATCATATGGAGTTAATAGGGTTGTAAACATTCACTTTCCATTCATGAGTCATGACGATTTATTGTCGAAAACTATGAGTTGATTTGCATTTTTACTTATACTATACATTCTTAAAAAAAATAAACAAAAATAATTAGGTGTGTGTGTGTGTGTGTAATTTGCATCATCGTTAGGGAAACTTTTTTTTATTTTTTATAATAAATGGAACTTTTTGCCTTTGTTCAAATTTCACTCCAGTCTTTTATTATTATTATTTTTTTATCTCCATCAAACCCTCCTGCTTCCAGATTTTTACTCGTGCCAGGCAGAAGGCACCCAGCATGCAAAAATTCTCAGAGAATCTTTTTTTTTCCTTTTCCCAAAAAAATGCACTATTCTCCAAAATTATCAGAGCGAAAAAAAGCATCACCATTTTTCATCAATCCCATCCTCCTTCAGCACTATTAGCTATGACTAATAAAGCAGAAAAGGCTATTTAGAGATCCATTACTGTTGACGGCTCCATTCTTTTTTCGCACATTCCATAAGAAACGCTTTGAGAAAACGTGTTGGTGTTTAGCAATCATCGAGTTCCTTTCGGCTAAACTTTTTGATGAGCAGCTTTTGATAAGCTGGAGAAACGGCCGTCTGTCACAGGAAACAAAATAAAGGCGTTGTTGTGGTAGGGATTTTTTTTGTTAATTATTAAATCTTGGTAGATAATAGTCGTTTTTCACATCCAAACAACAAACAGTGACAGAAAAATACGGCAACCAGAACCAGTTTTCGTTCCAGTTATAATTATTTTTTTTGTCCCCCACCCCCATCATCATCATCGTGCCTTATGGATATATTGAGATGCCAAAACACTTGTGCTGGTGTCCACCTCCCACTTCCACTTCACCATCCCTTTTTTAATTAAGTCACGCGAGAAATGAAACATAGTCTAATTGAACTTTGATTCAGACGCGGCGGGCCTCTGGTTTACAAAGACTTGCTGATCTCTAATTTCATTTAATTCTTGTCTGGAAGAGAGGAGAACGAAATAGAGAGAGAGAAAGAGAGAGAGAGAGGGGGGAGGGATGAAATGCATTTAGATGCACAGCACAAACCAAGGCTTGTTGAAAGATTTTCAAAGCAGTTATAACGAATGTCCCTTGGCGAGAGGAAGGTGAGCACAAAAAGGGCCCCCAGAAAAGAGGATAATGAGCCTTTCACTCTTACAGTCACTTACCCACTCAGCTTTATTCATGACCAAATAACTGTCTGTCTAAGTAGGCTTGCGTTCCACGCAAAGCGTCAAGCACTAGAGGAATGCAAAGGAATCGGAGTCGTTGCTGACTTTCCGCTATTATGCACAAACAGGTGTTTGATGAATATGAATGCTGGAATGGTTATACCAAGGCAAGCATCACTAAAGCAACATCCTTGAAGCCACATGAGGGAGCTGGGGGTTTGGCTCCTCTTACCGAGGAGGGGTTGTGTTGTGAAAATTGATATGGGAAAAGAGACAAACTTCTGGAAGGAAGTTCCCACCTTCACATGGACACAGTGTTAGGATATTTTCTAAAATACATTAATTGTTATATAGTAATGCAAAATTGGGTATAACGTTTTATTAAATGACATAGGTGGTACATATTGTGCAGAGTGTTGAACGTAGTATAGATCAAAAGCGACCACATTAGCGCTATCTTCGAACCTGATTCTTATACCATCTTTGAAAATCCCCTTTGTCACAATTGATGGTCTGCTACTGCATGGCTTGCCTTTAATGCTGGTTTCCCCTTGTTCAAACTTTAAATATCAATAGTGTCACCCCTGTAAACATTATGTAGCGCAGTGGGAGACCATCAACCCGATCAACTCTGCTGTGGTGTTTAATGTACGGTATTCAAAGAGGGAGCACATTCAGGAGTCATTTCTTTTTCACATTCTGAAAAAGATGATTCTGCAATATCGCAGCAACTCCACTGGAAAATTGCAAACATTTATAGTGTAGGGATGCTCTATTGGATGCTCAGTTTGTCATATTTCCAGTTTAGGGCAAGGAGCAGATTTGTAATGATGTAGATCATTGGGCACAGCTGCTGTTTTAGCTCCTGATATTACCTCAGATATTGGATATGGGCAGGATTGATGGATAATCCCAAGTGAATGACAGTCATTCTTTTCAGCAGGAAGAGCAAAGGTTAAGTTGGCAGAGAGAGAAAGAGAAAGGGAGAAGGGGCAGGGGACAGAAAAATAGCCAGCTGAAAGTAGAACAGTATAATACGGTACTTCACGCCACTAAAAGTTTCAGTCGTGGTCCTCAGTACCGGAAAACGGCGAGAGCGACTGCCTGTCAAAACCCACAGTGACAAAAGACATCTGACGAGTCATTGTAAACAACACTTTATGAACTTACAGTAGAAACTGCTTTTAAGGTATTCTGAAGTTCATCTTGTTGTGTTTCGTTCTTTTAACATGAACAGAATTTCCACGAGCACTACGGTGTACAATCCCTTGTTCCATTCATCAAGCCACACATCAAGGCTTAATCAGGGGTTAGAGAGTGATTTAAGATTCTGCTAGCACATGACTAACCTCAGCACTTTGTTCACAGCTAACACGAGCTACAAAGCTAACCAGCCTATAACAGCCTGAGGCTGAATCCTGATTGAGGGCATTACTTGGTGTGTGGAACAAGGGATTGTACGCTGCACACAGCTCACTAGCTTCCACTCTAGAACCCTGGAAGTTAGTCAATAATCAATGGAATAAGTGGAAATACAAAGAAAATTATGAAATTTACAAGATTGTTCCCCACTCCAGTCACTCATCATTGCCCTGTCAACTATTATAGTATATTCTCCATAAAGCAGTGAGCAAGAAAACTAGACCCCAGATTTCTGAGCATCCTCTCACATCCTTTCCAATGACTGCTTGTTGATTTTTTTCCTCTTTTATTTAACCTTTTTTTTTAAATGACCCTTGTCAATATGATGTAATTGGCAACAAAAGTAATTAAGGTCTTTTTTGGGATTTTATTCCAGATGGAATCATTTATATTTATCTTTCTCTGACCCAAATCTTTCCCAGACTGACAGCACAGTAGAAACATTACTCACCTACTCACTTTACAGCTTTGCTTGTCAAATCCAATGCATTTTATGGCCTTATTTTCTCTCATTACCACTGAATCCTTTATAATTAGATGCATCCCTG
This sequence comes from Clarias gariepinus, assembly GCF_024256425.1. Classification (NCBI taxonomy): domain Eukaryota; kingdom Metazoa; phylum Chordata; class Actinopteri; order Siluriformes; family Clariidae; genus Clarias; species Clarias gariepinus. The sequence continues at coordinate 10,211,433 of NC_071106.1, read as the reverse complement.
CGCATCTACTTACCGTAAGCCCCCATTGCAGATTCTGACCCCGGGTTAATCAAATAAGCATCTAAACATAAAAATTACTAGCAAGAGCAAACGATGCATTGAATTGTAAAAGGTTACATCCCGCCCTCCTGTAGATTAATATCTGAATTCCGATGTAGGAGTAAATTAGTATCTGCTAGATAAATAATGGCATCGTTAATAATAATTGCTAGGATTTAAAAATAGAAATGCTCCAGAAAGATGAAGAAACATTTGCAGTTTGTTCCCCCAAGAGGGATTTTGTGACTTGGAATTCAGCAAGTTTTTAGAAACATGATCATGTTAGTCAAGAGCAGTCATATATCAATATGTCACACAGCACACAAACTGTAGTAAAATAAAAAAAAAATGTTGCATCCACTGCTAGTAGCAGCACAAACAAATGTAACTAAGCATAAAATTGAATCATCAGCTATAGCATGACAAATATCATGTGTACTGTACATGCAGCGTGTTTAATAAGCATGATGGAATCCCAGAACTCCTTAGAACTTGATGTGTTGGAGTGAACCATCAAAATACTATGTGTATCACAAGCTCCATCTGAATGTTGCCCCATGTTGGTGGAGAATTGGGCTAAAACTAGCCTTGCCATGTGAAAGCTCCAGAGTCCGTATCTGATCCTTATCTTAAGGAAGCCCCTGTGTGCAAAGGATCTCGACTTGTTCAGGTGGGATTCCACAGTGTTTTCTGGGTCGGTGGACTGGTTACCTCTTCTAAATTGTCCCTGTGTTTGAATATATGGGGGTAGTGTGTGTGTTAGTGTTGGTATGCATGGCATACTGGTGTATTCCTACGAGTGTTGCTGGAATGGCTTTTGGATCCAGCGTGATCCTAACCAGGCTAAAAGTTTCAGGCATCTTGTAAAGGAGCCCATCGATCTCCAGGGTCGAGGGTTTGAATTCAGATCCTGACCTGTGTGCGTGTTTTCCACAGTCCAAAGACTTGCAGATTAGACTAATTGGCCTTGCCAAATTGTCATAGTGTGTGTGTGTGTGTGACTTGGCATCCTATTCATGGTATACCTATATCTCGTGCCTGAAGTCTTCTGGGATAGGCTCCAGGCCCCCCACAACCCTGTACAGGATGAATGCAAGCGAATGAATGAGTTGTGCTCTTAACAATAAGAAACATCATACTGTTCCTATTTGTGCATGAAGGCATCAGGCTTGAATGTTGCAGTCTCTATCAACATCCTCTCTCCTCAAAACCGTGGTTTGCCCCTATGCAGCCCCCCTGGGGAACAGCTGGCCATTGTGACCCAGCAAGAAGGAAGATTGAGCTTCAAGTTAAAGGACGAAGTCGTTCGTGCTGCCTCATCCTCCCTGCAAGAAGTTGGCCGATTGTTCCAATATGCCATCTGCTCTCTGCTTTGAACTTCCGATCAAAAAGCTGTCAGCACACCACTGTCGTCGTCTTCTCATTTTTTATTTATTTATTTTTCCCCCCTCTCTTGCTGCTCTTCTGCTCCCCTGTTGTTGTCGAATCTGTCATCTTGGTGGCTGTGTTTCAGACCCCTTGGTGCACTCTCCAGATGAAGCCTAAGAATTAGCACCACTGCATATTGATGGCCTGTCGCTCACACGAGGCTCAAACCTAAGAGCAAACTCATGCATTTATACATTAAAGTGACAAACCGATTTCATAAATCAACTGTCCATCAACAAAGACTGGGTTGAAGGAGCCACCTCAAAACTAAGCACAACTTCCCATTGATGCTTGCACATACTGTATAGAGCTACTATTTGACCCATGTACCCTTGGTGCTCTTCCACCTTCCTCTTAATTCCATATGGATGAGGAAAGTGTGAGGTTGCTTGTCAGGACGTTTAAGAACAGGAGCCAGCATTTTATAACAATTACTTTGTCTGAGGAAAAGTCCATAAAAAGAGCAGCGAGTGACCTGGTCTTGGAACTCCAATGATGACTTTTCCGTTTTGGTTCGGAAGCCCAAAGGTATTGAAGGTATTGAAGACTGTCCTGGTGCAGGTGAAGCCCTACCAACCACTTGGCTGCATCTCCTGTTGACTTGCATTTATATCTGCTCAATTTGGCCAATTAGGCAATACTAACGTTACACAGGTAGCCGTATGGTGACCGGGCGGCCCGCTGTGTGATCAGCTTGGCTGCCTCGTACAGCAGGATGTCTCATGGGCTTAGAAATTTGCATTCCATCTTGCGCTGGCAGGGAAGGACCTGGCACAGGTGTCTGTGTATTTGTGTGTGTATGTGTGTGTGTGTGTGTGTGTGTATGTGTGTGGTGAGCCATACTCCCTGCAGAGACAGAGGCAGAAGAGGTTCAGGATGCCACCTGGAACACATTCCAACTGGGACTGCAGCAGCTGAGCTCACCCTGTCCAGCTGTGTACCTTCAGGGTACATAAGCTACAGGAACACACACACACACACACACACACACACACAAAACGCTCAGCTGGGACTCGGCAGTTTGGGCCTAGTGTGATTCCATTCTTCATGCCAGTCACTGTGCCCAATAGAGATTATATTGCCGTAATTGGACTCACAGCACATAGGGACAGGAATGCATCCAAATACTTACAATGCATTGGCATCAACCTAATATGTGCTACTTTTGTTTTTTCCCTCTGCCCCTGTGTTCCCCCAAACTTTATACTCTTCTCCATCACTAAATTCTGAAGTGATACCACTAGACACATGCGTTCTGCTCGCAACTGCATAACAATCCTTTCCTTTTCGATTTGGATTGTCCCCCTTCTTTGGATTCCTTTCTGGTCCAGCAGTCTCAGACAAGCATGAAACACAGAAAGTCACATTTGGTGCTTGACTCTTGAGCAGATATGAAGAACAAGGAAAAAAATGAGCTTGAAATTGCCTTTTAATTTCTAAATCTCTAGGCTGAATAAAAGTGAACAGCGTTTCGTGCTGGTGCTGATATTTTCTCCGTTTGTAGCATTGTAAAGCATATTAAAAGGATGTGTTACATGGATATCTGGACAAGAGAAAATCTAAACCTGCATCCTATTTATGAGTTTGTACCCACTTTGGAAAAAAAAAATCATTTCCATCTAATTATAAAGTTTCCATCTCCAATGATAAAAGCTCTTATTCGCAATATTTCCCAAACTGAGCATACTTTTAAGACACTTTGTACACTTGTCTTTATATTATACAGTTGGAGGAAAAAAAAAACAATGACTTGTAATCTTGCTATCTTGTGTCACGTAGCCGAGGATGGGTTCTCTTTTGAGGTTGTTTCTTTTGTTTTTTTCCTTGTTACCGTCACAACTAGCTCGCTCATTAAGGATCTAAATATACAGTATATACAGATTCCGTCGTACCATTGCAGCGTCTGTTACTAAAGGTGATGTTTAAATAGATTTGATTGAATTTAGTTCTTTGGATTGTCCCAGTGGAGAAAGTTTTAAAGGGTCTTTAACAATTCAAACTATACAAGGTTTCCCTTTTTTAACTAGAGTTTGAAAAACAAAAGCTAAGAAGTCTAGTTTATGTTTTCTAAACTTGACTTACGCCTTTAAAGAGATATTTCTGTCTTACATAAAAATGTATATAAGAACATTGCCATAGGTCTTGGACATTATACATATTTTGCTGCTTTGAACACTGATCTTGTCCGTCACCCTGAACACAAGTATAATGTGATTCGGGTCAAATTTCACTATACTTGTTCCATGCAAAAATGCATGTCATAGTTCATCTCGGCAGTCTTCTTTAGTTCCATTGAACTAGCCATAAGCTTCTGCAGTCTGACCCAAATTAAGCTAGTAACTTTCAAAGTTATACTGTATTAAGTACCAATTTATCTTATTTATTTTCCCGGAAAACAGCAGGACAAGTAGTTCCAGTTATGGCTAATTCATAGGCTAATATATATGGCTAATTCAGTGGAACTGAAGAAGCTTCACACTCTGTGAGCCTCAGCTGAACTTTGAAATGCATTTTGTGCACAAAGTTGGTCTTGATTATTTACTTAGTACTTACGTTCCAGACGACAAACTTCATCTTGGTGTCCAGAGCAGGAAAACTTACAACAACCAAGACAGACTGGAAATAAATAACCCTTCATGAATCATTGATCCTTTAAAAAAAAAAAAAAAGCGTCCTTAAAAGTCACACAATCCAATATTTCATTGGAACTTGTCTTGCTTTGATTATGGACGTGGCATCATTCTGAACATTTATTTGTGCCCAGGGTCAAATTAATTTCTCTTTAATATCTCGCATTGATGGTGAAAGAGTTTGACCACTGTGAAATATCTTCAACTAGCATATCCCAAATATTCTTAATGGGGTTAAGGTCTGAACTCTGTAGTGGTCAATCCATGTGTGAAAATGATGCCTCATGCTCTGTGAACCACTCTTTCACAATTCGTATCTTGGAATACGGCTGTGCAATCAAGGAGGAAGAAAAATCCATTGATGGAAAAACCTGGTCATTCAGTACATCCAAGTAATCAGCTGACTTCTTTTTTGAGCACATAACATTGCTGACTAACTTAAGCAGCCAGATCATAACACACCACAGGCTTGTACAGTACGCACGAGGAATGATAGGTGCATTGCTTCATCTACCTCTCTTCTTATCCTGATGCACCCACCGCTCTGGAACATGGTAATTCTGGGTTTATCAGATAGTCAAGTCTTTATGCTTCTTAGCAAATTAAAGCCATACAAGTACATAAATAGAACTTTTCGTTACATGCTATTCATGTCAACATTATGAGCTAGAATGTTATTTTATATAAAATACTTTATCATTCATTAATTAATGAGTGATAAGCATGTCTTTGTATAGCGCTGTAAGTCATCTCTATGCTTACAGCTACATAGGGTGGGGGAAAATTAACTAGGCAGTATTTAATGGCTATAGAACTTGTAGTATCACTGGAGTATCACAGAATCACAGGAGGTGCACCAACTCATTTTGCTCTTACTGTGCGTGTGTGGTACACCCTGGCCCGAGTGCCAATCCATCAGTGCCACACAGTCACACACTCATTTACACTATGGGAAATTTGGGGAACCGGCGTACCCGGAGGAAACCCACCAAGCGCAACATACAAACTCCATGCACACAGAGGCAAAAATCGAACCTGACGGGGAACTGAACCAGGACCCTGGACAGTGCTTACCATTAAGCCACTATGTATATACAGATAAAATTTGATCCAGAACAACATCAGTGTACAATGTCTTGATTTCTACCAGCTACATGGGGGGAAAAAATTTACAACTAATTCTATTTTTTTATAATCTGGGCCACTTTAGGAAAAATCATATTTTTTTTGGCCAAAATGTTGCAGTTTAGGGCTTTTGTTGCTGCTCTTAAATTTTAAAATGGGTCAGATTGGCCGGAATAATACATAAGTTTTAAGAATGTAAAGTGCTTACAGTAATGTGCCTCCTTTTAAGTGTTGTTTCCAGATTTGGGCTTTGATCCATCTTAACCAGCAGAACAGCTCTGCAGAGAGCGTTTGACAAAATGAAAGAAAATGAGAAACGGTGCATGAGAACCAAAGTCAACGTTTTCTTAATGAGTGTAACTGATGGGCTTGTTATTTTTAAGCCTAGATTTATATCACGATCATTGTAGTGTTTGCTTCTTACTTTAATATTCAACACATTAGGAGGAAATCAGACTATAATTAATCCTAATATGTGTAGCTACACATTAAATATTCATCATGTGCTTACCATCCCTTTGCCATTTCTTTAAAGCTTGAATTTTAATTTCACTAGCTGGTCCAGAGAATAAACAACTACGCGAGATGCATTTGTATTCCAGAGGTCTTTCAGTAATAGTCACACTGACATTTTTACAAATGGCCATGCTTGCTAAAGTGAATGCTACAGTATACTACAGCTATTTTATCTACCATTTATGCTGTTAAGGGTGGCCAGCATACTGTAGTATAAACTCCTGTGCTCAGTTTTTACATTTTTTAACTGCATACACACCAGATCGTTAAGGATTATGCATGTTTTCTGTTTAGCATCAAAGAAGATTGCATTTTTATTCATTATAGGTTTTTTATCAATTCATCTTAGTATTTTTAAAAATATACAGTAATATTGACGTGGTTATAATATTAGCAACAGTCTGGACAATCTATCAAAGTTAACACTGTTGGTTCCATTCACATTTACTGGCTTGTGAATAAGCCTTGATACAGGGCTAAATGAATATGGATATTTATTAATATAAATTAGTTAGAAGCATATTAAATTGACAAGAATAAAAAAATGAACTTCTCATTTATTTCTGCACTTCTCTATAGAAAGCATGCCGATAGTTAAATGGAAAAGTCAAAGTCAACTTTATTGTTGATTCTGCTACGTGTACGGTACATACGTATAGAGAATTGAGATTACGTTACTCTTAGTCCCCTTACAAACAACAATAAGTACAAAAATGTAAATGTTAAATAACAAAATAGTGTTTAAAAAAAAAAGCAGCCCAAAGCTACCCCTAAACTGTCCGTATTGTTCATAGCTAACGTGAGCTACAAAGCTAGCGAGCTTCTAACACAAGATTGAAACCCAAATCCCAAGCACTACTTTGTGGATCAAAGGTTTTGTACATCCTGCATAGCACTCTAGCTTCCATGTAATGCTATTTGGGATTCAACTGTTGATAATATATGGCGTTCTGTTGTTCTCAATATCAACATCACACTTGAGGTTGTAGCGTTGTTCTGAACGTGCTGATATTCAGTACAACAGCACTCTCTCTAATGTGACATTGCATAAATAAAATAATTATATTAGATAGTGGTGCTGGATACTGAATTTTAATACTGAAGCCAATATTATTTAAGAACTGTCCTTAAGGCCAAAGTCAGATATTAAGATGCTGAGTACTGTAGCACTGTAGTTACATTCAAAGTCTGAATGCAAAGTCCACCATTTTGTTATGAACTCACCACCACACATTCCCAATTTAAGTAATAACTATCCTTAATAATGACTCTCACTCCTAATAAAGTAACAAACACAATTCATTACTTTTCTTCTTCCGACATACTAAAGGTGATGAAAGTATCTATTTGATAGCTGTAAAAGGTTTACGGTGTTACGAATATTGTTTAGGCACAAAAAGTAGGTATGGAATCTTAGTCTTTATAATAAAGATTGTTATTCCTTTGTTCCCTAAATACGTTGTTCTTCTTGTTGCAGATTTACCGCTAGTGAACCTCTCTGTTGAACCTCAGCCAGTATTGGAAGGAAACCTGGTGAAGTTCCACTGCTCGGCCAAAGCCAATCCACCAGTCACTCAGTACAGGTAGAACAATTTATACATCCAAATTAGAATCAATCAAACTTTGTGATAGGAAAGTCTTTTGACTGAATTTAAGAACTGGAAAGGAAGTGATCGGTTTACGTTGGATGTACAATAGGCATCTGTGAAGATTTTTTAAATATTTATTTAAATCTTTTGCAAACATGCGACCTAAAATTTGGACATCCTGACGCTTCTCTCTAAACAGATGGAACTAAGAGCCAGCTATTTTTTTTTTTGTACTGTACTTGTACTTTCTACCAAATTGTACTGTACGTTTCCTTAACTCCCCCCACACACACCAGGCTGTGTTTCACAATATACTTACAGGCAGAGGTTTTAAAAGGAAGGTTAGTAGGGTATGAATTGAGTAAAATCCCAAGTGCCAGGAACCACTTAGCATCAAGTCTTTCGAATTGTAAGGAAGATGGAAAGGATATTTCAAATGCCCACAAGTGATCGCACTGAGAAGCCTTCCTTCTGATTTACTTTGACTATTTTTTTATATATATATATATAATACACTATAAAACCCCGAAACCATTTGGTTTACTTATTGATTTAAACCAGAAAGGAGAGGTGCAGCTTTGGAAATCAAAGGTCAACTTTTTTTTTTTCTATTTAGTCTTACTCCTAAAATGTTTTAGAGGCCATGTTGGCTTCTTTTATTTATTTATTTATTTATTTAGTTAGTTATTTTTATCTAAAAGACGGAAAAAAGAGAATTTATCAAGCTTAGGTAAACAGCTTGTTGGTTGTCACACACTTCATTGATTCAATAAGAGGACAGAATATATCAAAATCAGTGGTGTTTAAAGTAGAATTGTTTAAGCATTAAAGAAAATACAATTTTCTTTTTTCTTTTTTTTTGGCCTAATCCATTATCAGGTGTCCTTCGACACTGATCCGGCTTATGGGATGGTTTTAAGCTTTGACACATTATCTCTGATTATTACCAATAAAAATTTTTGTGTTCTTTTAAATGTATACACCGATCAGCCATAACTGATAAACTAGAGCTTGGGGCCCTCATGGCATGGCTCTGCAGGGCCACTGGGGGTGTGCTGGGGTGTCTGGCACTATACCATTAGCCGTGGATGCTTTGGGTGCTGTGGGTTGTGGGGTGAGGTCTCCGTGAATCAGGGTTGTTTGTCTGACCGATGGCATGGATGCACAATTGGATTGGGAATTGGGGTATTTGGAGGCCAGATGAACGACCTTGAAGTCTTTCCCAGGTACACCCTGTGAGCTCCGGGCTGGGTATTCTGATACTTTTTTTTTGCCATGGCCAGAATTTGAATTTTTCACCGATTTACGTGGCTTTTCTGTATTCTGTGTGATCAGACAGAATGTGCTGCCCTTTGGTCCCATGGGTGTAGATTGGTGACCATGATCCTGTCACCAGTTTACTGATATATAATTGATAATCAATGTTTTTTCAAGTTCAATTGAATGTGGTGTTAATGTTAGGGCTGATCAGTGTATATCTATACACAAAAAATTTACAAATATAAATTACGTGAGGGCTAAAATGTGCTCAGGAGACGGGGGTTACTCATTGAAAGTGATACAAAGGCAATGAAGGACCAAAGGGAGACTACGAAGCACAGAGAGGTATAAACTCTAGTACATTAGGCAGAGAAAAGTAAAGAAACAGACCAAGTGATATGTGATGCAAGTTCATCCCTCCTGTGCATGTCAGGTAAGAGAATTCTTAAAGAAACTGCTGCTCTATATAACCCCCCAGGCACTTCACTGACTTCTCCTTAGTTTCTATTTCTGTCAAAGTCTCTACTATCTTGGTCCCAATTAAGGGAGTTTTATTGTCTTTATCTTATAAATCCTCGCATGCTAGACTGGCTTTAATGTTAATACTTAATTAATAAACACTTTCAGGACGTATGTCCTCCCATTATAAATTCTCAACATCTGCCCCTTGTCAGGTCCTGCCTTCAATTTATGGTTTCACTTTTGTGAGTTTAAAAGCACTGTTGATTGGCACTTGCCTTGATGAATTTCAGAATAGGAAAGTAGTGAGGTGCAATAACAGAACTTGAATCAATAATATAGGTTCTTTGGGGAACTATGCACCACGTTGTTTGAAACTTCACGGAGATCAGTGTGTTTGAGGGGTTCTGGGATGCACCAGTTAGTGAAAGAAGGTAAACAGAGGAACTCGAGGAAGACAAAGAAGATATCTACAGTATCATATGAGACAAAGAACCCGTGATGCTGCTCTGTCCTTCCACCAAATGAAGGAACAAAATTCCCTGAATCTCTTGTGTCTGCAATAATTATGCTGTGGTTGTTGTTTGTGTATTTGCACTGCTTTGCCGAGATTTTGTTTTGTTATGCATCTCCATACTAATGTCTCAGAGGTGCTCAAGATGATGCTTTCCTTCCCAGGCCGACGTGCTGCCGGGGGTTTTATGTGCACACACAAAAGATAGAAGATGCTGCTTGTTTGCTGGTGACTGCCGATCCCCTGTGACTCTGTCTATGCTATTGGAATAGGTATACACACCGAGCAAATTGCTTGGAAACAGGATCTAAGAGCCAGGGGTTTGAGTGTTAAAGATTTCTGGCACTGTGTCTGTGCTTATGATGTTGTAATAAAATGACCCCCCCCCCCCCCGCCCCTCAATCCAAGTAAGTCTTTCCCGCCAGAAATAACACATCCTGAATATTTTGCAGCATGGATAGGGTTAGACATGATGTCATGGAGGGAAGGAGGTTGGGGGCTGGAGTGAGATAAATTTAAAAACAAGATGCATGTTCTACTCAGCAGAATATTGAAATGTCAGTCACACCGCTGTAAAGATGGGAAAACATATCAGCTCAATCAACAAACCCACCTTTGTCGTTACGGCACCCTGATGGATATTGTGTGACTGCCAATCAAAAAGATGCCTCTGTATGGACGAATCTCTCATCTTCAGGCTCGATGATATTGAAATGTCTCTGCACCTGAGCAACTCCCCAAGTGAAGCAAATATCCTGTCAACTCTGATCTCCAACAGCAAGCTCAAACACACCCAAACACTCTTCTTTTGAAAATACCTGATATTCAGAATGAATTGGGTTTGTTCCAGTTGGAAACTGGAGGAGCGCTAAGGTTTTACATCGCTTGAATGAAACTAGGATTTGGTTTCAGCGTTAATAAATATCTATCCTTGGTAGTACATCAAGGTTGGTATGGAACAGAGCAAGAATAATTTGTGTCTCACAGCTCTAAGAGCCTTGATTTGATCCTGACCCTGCGTGTTATTACGAGTTCTCAAGTTTCTTCCGATCGTCCACAAAACATGTCAGTATGTGAACTAATTATGGGTAACAGCCTTGAGTTAAATGTCTACAGTAATGCGCAAAAGTCATGAGCTTCCTTTCCTTTCTTTAAATTTTGCTTCCAAAAATATTTTGCTTTTGCTTTTCTCCGTATTTTGCTTCCTTTCTTATATTTTTTAGCCTTGAGGAATAGTTCTTAAAGGACTTTTTTGGCCCTCGTTTTCAGTCCAGTCCCTGTACCTAAGAATTTTCAGAGTTTTTATTTTTTTTTCAGTGGCATATGAATTATTTAAGCATGAATGATGATGACAGATGATCAAGCCGGTGATTAGTATACCAGTGATGCTGAATGCAGAGGTTGGAACAGACGAGAGAGGAAATGAGGTTGCTGCTGTGGTTGTTACGTCAATTTTTAAATGGTAACTTTAGGCACTATGCAGCTTGTCACAATAAAACAGTTTTTCCAATTTCATTAACTTTATCTAATATACATCATTTTATTTAATTTGAAGAAATGAGTGGTGGCTCATGACTATTACACTGCCTGTACTGTATGTGCATAGTGTCCTGTAATAGACTAGCATCCCATGCAGGATGTATTCCCAGCTCATTCTTATCCAGTGATTCCAGAAAAGCCTTGGGATCTACAGCAGCCCAGGTATGGGCAAAATAACACCCCTTTGGACAAACCATTATCCCAAATTATTCAGGCGATTACTTAGAAGCTAGGAATCTTAAAGACGTAGCTAAATAATGTTTACTACTTATAATCTAAGAAAAATTAAGGAAACAAATACTTTTGGAATATGTAACTTTTTTGAACAGGTAATGGTTTCTCTCTTTCTAAATAGATTATGTAAAAGGATGTACTCAACAAAAACTTAAAATCTATGCCATTTAAACCCCTCGATTCTAATACCTGGGTATGCCACTCTCACTGATTGGAAGTGATTCAGCTAGAGTTTGGAGAAGTATATTTTAGTGTTTTACCTCCTGTTCCAAAATGATCTCCAAAGTATTCATCTACGGAACGATGCACTAGTGCAGATCATGCAAGCATTTCAAAAACAAACAACGTCTGTTTGATACATTTTCTGCAGCTACTGCTTGTCATCATTACAAGCTCCTTTCATGACCCATGATCTTGTGGAAATAGGTTTTGAAGATCGTGCTGAAGATTGGATGGCATGCAGTACAGTACACATCAGGAAAACACTCTGAACATCTGGAAGTGCAGCAATGAATAATACGGTTTCATTTTTAAAGCAGCAACTTTGCCTTTGATGCTTGATAAGCATCCCCAGAACCCATTGGAAAACAAGGAAGAATTATAGCACTGCCCGTCTATTGAGAAGGTGGTGTTAGCAGGTGACTGCTGGTCTAATTACTCATAAAGACAGAGTTTCAGGCTGCAGCACTGCCTCTTTTCCAGGAGCAATTATGTCTGGGATTGAGGCGACGCAAGCTCCCATCTGCCCTGGTTTGAATATTTTTGGAAACACAGGTGTTTCTAGGCACATTGAGCTGACAGAGTCCTCAGCCACCTTCACACAAATAATACTGTTATTCCAAGGCGCTGTGTTTTAAATTATTCTTATTAGGCTTAGAGTTGTGGAGTTAATGAATGTAGGTCATGCTAATTTGTAATTTTTGCATCTTCTGTTTGAGGAACATACCTGCTTACTTCTTCTTTTTTTTTTTCTCTCTAAAGTGTAATTATGTGCCATCTTTCCTCTACTATGAGGGAACCAGGACATAATGTATCAGTGTTTTTTTTTTAATTATTCCATGCAGAGATACTTAATCTTCTATTACTTTTGCCTTTTACTAATGAATCTCACCTCAGATGCCAACAACCCTGGTGGCATTTTTACAAACTGCTTCAGAAGCAGGACAGGAGACGAGGCAGGATGCCACAGGATGCTGCCTTCCAACACAAACGAAGCGCCTCTCATGTAGAGATGCATCGATTCATTAATGCCTGCCTCCTTTGTGCTCTGGATGAGTGGTGCTATTTACTAATGTTAGGAGGGGTCTGCGTATTTGTCATGTCGAGATTTGTTTTCCCCAGCAGCGTAATGGGAGTGTTTGCTGTCAACGTTCTAGCAATGCGCTAAAAAACATGCTGAGGCCAACAGGGATCAGTCACTTCAATGATTCTCATACCACACATTGTCTCCGAGACTCTAAAACCACGAGCACATTAGAGGAGCCACTTGTCATTGTGTTTTCAGCAACCAGGCTATATCAGACAGCCAGACATTTCGCTTTGTTTTCTTCTCGGCTAGGGAGGTATTTGGATCAGGATGGCGCTTCTCCTGGCACTGCCGTGGCCACATGCAATATGGTGTTGTGATTTTCATGGCAGGGTGGCTAGCTCGAAATGAGTGCTCATTCAACTCCATTCAACTGACAGGTCGTGTTAAGCTGTTGGCCTTTTTTCTTTCGCTATTTCAGCTCTGAAGCAAATTGATCTCGTCTTCAGCCTCACAGAAGCTCGACTTGCAGTTATTATGTTATATTATATTATATTATATTATATTATATTATATTATATTATATTATATTATATTATATTATATTATATAAAGGGGCTTTCAAGTAAAACCAGGACTTTTGATTGTGCAGAGTACCAGAACACAGTTGTAAGAGTAAAAACTCTCTTTATTTCTTTATATAATCCCCTTCTACACTAATGCATTCATCCCAGTAGTTCTCTAGTGCTTGAATACCATCAAGGTAGAAAGTTTTCTCAAAATGCCAGAGCCATGACTGGACTGCCTGCTTTCATCACATCCATCACATCAAACCATGGCCTCACACCATCTCCTTTAATGGCCCAACCATGTGAAAATGGTTTAAAGTGAGGTCATTCATTATTCAAAGTGATCATCATTTAAGGATGTAAAGGATTTTTTATTTTATCAAAAGTCCTGGTTTGACCTGAACATCCTAGTAATATCATATCATATCATATATCATATCATATCATATCACATTCAAATTGTAGACGAACCCACTTTCTTTATGATGATCTTTTCGAACATTTTCGACAGGTGGGCCAAAGGAGGTCACGTGATCAAAGAAGTATCCGGAGACACCTATGAAGTCGTAGTGGACCACTCCTTCTTTACAGATGCTGTTTCTTGTGAGGTCACCAACCCACTCGGGAGTACAAATATCAGCCGTAACGTGGACGTCTACTGTAAGTTTTCTGCTTAACCTTGTTTTTTTGTTTTTTTTCCCCATTTACTGACTCTTTATCTCTGCGTTGCAGTTAATTTCAAGCATGCCTAATGTTAAAAATACCAGAAATAATTCACTTTTTTTGTCTACATTCAAAGAAAATGAAATTGCACATTCTGGACCAGTGTCGTATCCATTTCTCTGAGTCAGTGCTTTTTTATTGTAGTTGGTCCTCGTATGGCTGCAGAGCCGCAGTCCCTGCAGGTGGACCTGGGTTCGGACGCCGTGTTTAATTGTGCATGGACGGGAAACCCATCACTCACGATCGTGTGGATGAAGAGGGGCTCTGGAGTGGTAAGTTCTTAATTAATTAAGCTTTAAACTTCCTTACCCCATAAAGAAACCTTGGTTCATGGTTACTTTCTATAAACGTATTCATAACTTGTTTTGATGCATTTATAAGTCCTTAAAAAGGTTATGATCGTTGCAATGTTATAGTGATCATTGTTAAACTTTATGAATCATTAGCATGATATACAATGTACAATAAATGGCGTCCATAATTTATATATATATATATATATATATATATATATATATATATATATATATATATATATATATATATATTGTAATGCATTATGTCAACAGTACTATAAACCTTCATATTCAAGCAACCAGCTTCATTTGATTTCATATAATTTTATAGTGCCAAAATATTTATCCAGTCTATAGTATGCTAAATTGATTTTTAATTACTCAAAATAACTTATGAATATTATTACATTAGCAATCTAATTACCTTTTACTCTCCTAAGTAAGCAATTTATTAACACCATATTTTCAATGTCTGTAATATAATCAGGCAAATGATGATATGAAGGCAGGCAACTGTCTTACAGCCTAAACTTCCAAATTTAGAATATGCAGGTGTGTGTGTGTGTGTGTGTGTGTGTGTAGGTTTCCTTTCTAGCGTGTATTTTCAGTTCAGTGTACCATCACAGCTTTTTCAGCATGGCCACTTCGGGTTCGATTATTCCAGAGTTCTCCTTGTCCCTGTTCTGTCATCTCTAGGGAAGCTCGTTGAAGTTTTGGTGCCTGTCACACCACTCTGACAGTTCACCGCTTCTTCCCTAAATTAGATTTTAATAATTCAAAAGGAGAGCCTTTTTAAGCGAAGCTGCCTAAAAGTGCTATTTAATTTACAATAACCGTGACCATTGTCTTCCGCTAAACTGATTGACTTATATAACCTTCGGCTTTTTAACCCAAGGTGCTGAGCAACGAGAACATCCTGACTTTAAAATCAGTGAGACAGGAGGATGCAGGGAAGTATGTCTGCCGTGCTGTGGTACCTCGAGTCGGGGCTGGAGAGAAGGAGGTTACGCTTACAGTGAACGGTACTTTTATGATTACTATTATTATTAATGTATTTATATACTTATTTATTTATCTTCTTGTTTTTTTTTAAGTATGTGACATACATATGAGTGAGGATTAAAGCGATTTAATCGTTTTTTTTTTTTGTTGGGTGTAATAAGCAGTACTTTCACGCTCAAGCTCCTAATTACGGGAACCCACCTCTGCTGACCTTGATTATTGACCGTATCCTCAAGCCGTAAATCAGCTAATGATCAGGTGTTGATGCTGAATTAGTCAAACTGGAAAAAAAAGAGAAACCTCTTCTCTGGAAGTTAAAGCACATCTGTGCAGAATAATACTAGGCTTAGATGAGGATTCAGTGTTTTTAAGAAATATTGGGCCATAAACTCCTTTCTGTTACTTAAACATTATATTTAATCCATTGACTGATTGACTGATCGAACGAAAAAATAGACTAGAGCAACACCTGACTAATATATAGCAAATGTTTGAGAAATGTGTGTCCCAAGGAATTTGCATGCTTTTTATAATTAACTTTATTATAGGCGGCATAGTGACATAGTGGTTAACACCGTGGCCTTGCACCTCCAGGGTCAGGGATTCAATTCCCGCTTTGTGTCTGTGTGTGTGGAGTTTGCATGTTCTCACATATGCTTGGTGGGTTTTCTCCGGGTACTCCAATTTACTCCTACAATCCAAAAACATGCAGATTAGGCTAATTGGCGTTAACAAATTGTCCATATTGTGTGTGTGTTTGTGTGTGTGTGTGTGTGTGTGTGTGAAGGCGAGAGGTGGTGTGTGAAGGGGCATGGTGTCGAATTACGTGCGCGTCTACACATAACGACAGACTGAAACAGAGAGGGAGAAAATGGATCTTTAACCTCTCTAACGAGACTTGCTTTACATGTGCGCTGTACACACACGTGTGTTTATAAACAGTACACACGTGCTGTACACACGTGCTTACAAACACAAAATAATATCACAGTGTTACAGTAAACAGTACACGCGTGCACAGATGTTGATTATACCAGTAAGAGACATGTTGATTATACCACTAAGACCCGTAAGAGGAAACGATTACCCACAATTTCGAAACGCAAGAGAGAGAAACTCAGTTGTGATCACGTGACGCACGGCGTCAAAACAAGAAGCGCATGCGTGAAACATGATACTCGGTACTCGAAAATCAAGACTAGTACGTTTTTCAAGTTAAAATTTATAAAAAAAAAATCTTTGCTGGTTTTGCGGAACACTCGCAAACCGCGGTACTCGCGATCCGAGGTTTCACTGTATAATATAATAATAATAATAATAATAATAATAAGAAGAAGAAGAAGAAATCCAAATTCAAACCATTTGTTTTCTTATTCAATGAAAAACAACCTAAAAGTAACACAAATGATAATAAATAAATAAATAAATAAATAAATACACCCCCTGTCCCAAATAAATGAATAAATAAATAAAAAAAAGTTGAAACAATAAAAGGTGCATTAAAGCAGATTAAATTCTCCAGGGTTGGCAGGAGGCGATGATGCTCAGGCAGAGGCAGACTAATGAAGGTTGCAGGATAGTGGGAGACCCAGCTTCTCGCCGATAAATGACTTCATTACGCCTGCTTGATATTCAAGCGGCAAACATTAACCACAGAGCCACTTTCACTAGAAGAGAGCTTTGTAGGCCCCAAACACGCCGTAGCTTCCTGTCATCTCCTAGCACCATGCCTCAAGCTGATTATAACCACGCATTTCAGCCAGTCTGTTTGTTTGCACTATAAAGGGACAGAATCCACTGCTAATGTAGTTTGGTCAAAGTAAATTATTGAAGTTGTCACCGGTAACGTTATTACAACGAGTAAATAAGCGCGGGATACAGAACTCCTTAGAACTTAGAGCAGATAGAGAATAAAGTGAATAAACAAGAGTGAAAAAACAGATTAATGCCATCAAGTTAGTTTCTTTGAGTTTATTTTTCCCTGCTTATAGTATATTACTTTCCAAGTACTGTACTACATTCATTATATAAACATTATTTCATGATGTTATTGCTTTCTGATGTGACAAATAAAGTCCAAAAACAGGATCTCTGCAAGGTTCAGACAGATTAGAATTAAAGACTTTATTTTTCTGTTTATCCATTTTCATTACATGACTGTTTCATTTAAGCCACGCAGCCTGAATCCGTCTTTGACACGGCGCAAAAACAGGATCCGTTTGTATCTCGTCAATAATTCAAACCCACTCTTTCTCAGCAGGCCATTCAGGGGAATGTGTTGGGCATCACTCATCTCGAATGCAGCGTGTATTCACAGCTTAGGAGGCTGAATTCTTTCAGATTTGGACGTGAGGGATGTGGAATACACACTATTGCTTTTTTTTTTCTTCTTTTACTTACCACGAGCTCAACCACATGAATATTTACTCTTTTTTTTATTATTCCTATTCTTTCGATTTTACTATGATTGCAATTAAAAGGTGAAATGTATCATGGACCTAGAGTGGAATGTAATGCAGTATATACTGTATTATACTCTATAATATAAAGTGCCTTTCACAGGTTGGATAAAACATGTGTTAATGCTTTATTTAAAGACAAACTAATCAAACCCAACCAAAGTGCAAGTCCTTGGATATAATGCTCTATTCATCCCGACTTATTTCTTTAATAATATTTACTTTGTCTAGAAACTTTCACTAAAATTGAGCAATAAATCCCGTCTTTTATTTTAGGTTATGGCGAATAATTACCAATAACGTACCATTTGCAACACGTCGTGATACTCGCAGGCGAAGCACAGACTATGGCCTTGGCAGTCCTGCTGCACGTAGAGGCTGATTAATTAGCATTTGGATCTGAGTCATCGCTTGTGTTGGCACATGCACGTTCCACGAGCAGAATGAATTCTGGAATTCGGATGAACAAGACCAAAGTTCAGTTTCATTTGTAAACATGTCACGCTGTGGCATTTAAATTTCGGTTTCACATTATCTGTCAGGCCAACGTTCACAGGGCTAGGACAACTGTACAAACGAACATGAGCTTAGATAAACATTTACCGGAGCTGGCACGAGCCAGTTGGCATGGATACTGCTTTTAGATTTTTTTTTTGTTGTTGTTTTATATACATATACTGCGATAGGAAACTTTTTAGGCTAAGTTACAGACTTTAGCTCAGTGTATCTGCAGTGTCAAGAGTGTCATGAAATACTGCATAATAGACAAACATGCATTTTAAATCAAAGAAATTTAGATGTAGTTGTTACAGTCTCTGTTATTGAAAAAAAAAGATACATTTACATATATGCAGTACTGTATGTTAACTATTATTTATATATAGCATACGAATGCCACACCTCATGAATTTTTTACCTTGGACTGAAATTTTTCAAGAGGTTTGCATCGGCATACGAAGAATTTTAAGCACACTAAGCGCGCGAATCTTGCCGATCTGAGCCATTCAAAATGTTTTTGTCCTTGGAAAACAGTGTGTCAATGGAAAGCCAAGTGAAGAGTCAATGCAGTGAAGCAAGTGTACATTTTCTGTGGCATTTTTTGCATTTTGTGCCAGATTTATTAAAGGCATAGCACCATACTGTAGGCCTCAATAATTTTATCAAGGACAGTAGCAAGAAGAAAAGGAAGCCGCTTTCAGTTTCATTTTTAAAGCAGCCGGTGCCAAAAGGAATCATAAATTAAAAGGTTCTTAAACTTAAATTAAGGTTACTTCTTTTGCATGTCTTTTTATATGCAAAAATATGATTATAGTGTTGGAAATTGGTTATATTGGTAATATTTTTGGATGGCTGAATCGGATTATTTGCATTTACATTATTTCACACGGTGAAAATGCGTTTTGCAATCCGAAATTCATACTGTATGTCTAGGTGCTACTGTATATTAAACTATTCTGTTATTTATTTATTGAGGAGTATGGCCTGAAATGTTTAATTCCTTTTTAAACAAAGCAATTTACCAACACCTACATTATGCTTTTACATTCATTAATAAGACCACATAATATAAACATTGATTATTAATCATATACAATGTCAGGATTGTAGAAACCCAAGGCTCATTCATGCCTGTAAGGAGCAAAGGCCAGCCTGACACAAAGCCAAAGTGGCACAATTTGCTGAAGAACATTGGAATCAGTAACCCTGCTTGGTCACACCTTTAAATGATCGATTCATTTCTGATTAGTGTTGAACGCCATGCACCACACACTCTCTGCATTCCCAAAACCACTGCTTTCTGTGACCGACGATCGCAGATTTACACCCGGAATTTTCTCTTCCTTTTATGCGTGGTTGCATTTCAATACAGATACGAAGATAAAAGCTTTCCCAAGACCCACTCCTTATCCCTGGTGTTTTATGTCACTGAGCCGTGCTCGGAGCGATAACGAGTGTAAGACGGGGGTGATCAGAGCTAGGGAAAGGAAGACGTAAAATCCCAAGAGTTCTTTCTGTTCTTTCAAGCGTTACAAGTGCTGCGTCTAAACGAGTAGTTTTGCGCTAACAATTAAACCACGAGTTTTCATTATTTGTCAATAATTCCGCTGCGTCCTCGGTCACACGTCACTAGTATGAAAAGCTCCCTCGGCAGGCTGGAAAACAGCTGAGAGATTCTGAGTGTTCCCCCGAGCCGGCTGTAATTTAATTATAGACCAGCGCTAGCAGGGGAGGCAGTTAGCAGAAACCGTGCTAATGGATACATATTACTGTTGTCCCATAGTCCCCGCTCATAGACAGCGCCTGTTTGCTGCATGTGTATTCTCAGCCTGTGCATCAGGTTTAAGTTTGAACTTATATTTCAAACTGAACCATATGTCTGTCGAAATCAGGTTGACAGACATATGAGTCAGTTTTCTTTTTAGTGCTTGTACAACATATGTCATTGTTGTGGATGTCTGTGCGTGTGTGTGTTTGTCTGTCTATATGGTAAAATAGTATTTCTTGAAGGTAGCTTGTGCACACAACTGACAATAATTAATGGCAAATTAATTTATGCACAATTATCACACAATAATTTATAATTTATATCACCAGATAAATGTATATACAGTATACATTTATATACAGTGTGTATATATATATATATATATATATATATATATATATATATATATATATATATACACACACACACACATCATAACATCACCTGCTCGTGCTAACTTCAAGAAGAACTATGTTTTACAGGAATATTATTATTATTATTATTATTATTATTTATATATATAAGAGTAGCGCTGTGTGCCTGTTTTTTAATCCCACGTCCTCCTGCTCTCGCAGATGCTCCGTCCACAGGACTTTAACCCCCTCCTGCAGTTATTTCTGTCCCTACTGTACCTTCCTGCAATATTTTCTAATAAAAACTCACTTTCTACTAAATTTCAGTAGCTAAATAATTAAAACTCTTAAGTAATCTTTTCATTGTGCACCTTCATTGTGCTCACCTAGAAAACTCATGCAGTGGAAGAAGAATTACTTCCTTGCATGAGTTTATTAATAACAATATCAATATCATCTTTTTAAAAGAACTATTTTCCTCCCTGCTTTTTTTATTTATTTATTTTTTTACCTTTTTCAGAATTTCTTTCAGGTTTAGAGACTTATTGATTTTCTCAATGCAGTGGCATCTGTGTCAAGGGCTAGGAAATAATAAGGCAGCAATTAAACAGTCAGTTCATGTGTTGGAAGCAGGAGAAAATGAACAATGATCTGAGCGAGCTCAACAAGGGTCAATTTGTAATGGCTAGACGGCTGGGTGAGAGCATCTTCAAAACAACAGGTCTTTCTGTGTAAAGTGTTCAGGACGTACCAAAAGTCATCCAAGGAAGGACAACAGATGAACTTGGGTCACGGTCATGCACAATTCTCACAGTATTGCTCAAAAAAAGTTAAAACTGGTTTAGATAGAAGCGAGTTAGAACAAACAGAGATTTATAGTTTGTTGATGGGGCTGTGTAGCTGCAGACTGGTCAGGATGCCCATGCTGACTCGTGTCCACTTTGAAAAGCATCTACCATTTGCATGTGAGCATCAGAACTGGATCACTGAGCAATGCACCACTTAAGGTGGTCTGGACCGATTAATCACTTTTTTTTTGTTGTTTTACAACATGTGGATGGCTGTATGCATGTGTGTCACTTACTTTGCTTAGGAATGAGATGGCACTATGTGAAGGAGGCAAGCCAGCGGAGGCAGTGTTATGCTTTGGGCAATATTCTACTGGAAAATCATGGGTTCTGCCATTCATGTTGATGTTACTTTGATGCATAACACCTACCTAAACATTGTTGCAGAACAAGTACACCTTATTATAGAAACAATATTCCCTTACATCAGTGGCCTCTGTCAGCAGGATCATGCAATCTGACACCCAGCAAAAATGGCTAATGAATAGTTTGAGGTGCTAACTTGTGGTGCCTCCAAATTTCCCAGATCTCAGTCTGCATCGGTGGGATGTGCTGGACAAACAAGTCTGATCCATAGAGACTCCACCTCAAAACTCACAGGACAAGAGGTCTTGTGTCCAGTCCTTTTTGGTGACAATATTATGTGGTTTTAATGGTATAGCTCATTGGTAGATGGATAGATGGATGGATGGATGGATGGATGGATGGATGGATGGATGGATGGATGGATGGATGAATAGATAGACAGATAGATATGAAAATGTTCTTAAACATGTTTATATTTACTTAAAATATGTCTTAGCAAATGGTCAAGTAGACCCCAAGAATCTGGCCAGTTTGTTTCAGTAACATAGGATTAGTATAGTATCTAAGTAGAAGTAAGTCATGGTCAAATTATTATGTAAATATGGATGATATAAAATACTATAGATTTTTTTTTAATTATCAAAATGTTCTGGTGGAAATACAAAGAGAGGATTCCTGGTGCCATCTTGTGAGTAATTATAATGTGATTATAATAAGATGTGTGTGCAATGCCTAGTACAGAACTATCAGTACTACTACTACTACTTCTACTACTCCTAATAATAATAATAATAATAATAATAATAATCATAATAACAACAACAACAACAACAACAATAATCATCATCATCATCATCATCATCATCATCATGATGATGATGATGATGATGATGATGGTTGTTGTTGTTGTTGTTATTATTATTATTAACAACAACAACAACAACAATAATAATAATAATAATAATTTGTATCCAGGTATACAGAGATTATAATTAGAGATTGTACAGTACATCGTGTACTTGAGTAAAAGTGGAGATTCCCTGTGGCAAGTCATGCAGTTACACGCAATAATCAGCAGGTGGCAGAATTCCTGCCTAACATGTAGTTAAGTAGGAGAACCACTATTTGCTGCATAATGTAGTGGAGTAAAAGTAAAAAAAATTTCCTCTAATAATCCTACTTAATTAAAGTACAAATACGTGCAATATGGAGTTAAGTTACAGTAATGGAGTGAATGCACTTTAAATATACAAACCATGAAGACGAAGTCAGTATGAACCTCATGCCACTGGTACAGAGTGCACAGCAGCGTAAATGATAGGTGCGATGCCGCTTTGTCTTGTGATCCTCATTTTCATCCCGTTGCTCCTGAGGGTTAAATGTGGAGTGATTGTGCTGCGGCATCTTTTGCAGAGATCTCAGGCCTGCTGAAACTCTGATGCGTCTAGAATTTCACACACGAGCGACATTAGCATTTGTGAGCATGATTTGGTTCACAATTTGGTAAACAGAGAATGGGTATGAGGGAGGCAGCACACACACACACACACACACACACACACACACACACACACACACACACAGGACATGAGGGCCCTGTTTTAGACAGTTTAATCAGCCTTTACTTAATTTTAAATATTTCCCTTTTTCCTACTGGTGAATTTTTATAATTTTACTCATTACTCAAAAGTAATATCTCTGATGCATGTGTAATAGATTCCTCCGAGTTTATTTGCTTGCTCGTTTGTTGTTCATGTAATTGCATATATTATGATTTGAAATTCTTCTTTCTTTTTATAGAGCTTATAAAGTTGATCTCACTGTGAGTATGCAGGCTGAGGTTGTGTGCATGGCTCTCTATCACCACCTACTGCTTTCTCTCTCTCTCTCTCTCTCTCTCTCTTCCCTCCTCCTCCTCTTCCTCCGCTTCAGCCCTCCATGCTCTGCGGCTGCACGATAAAGCCACCTAATTATAGTACTCATTTGCAGCCTGATCATCAGGACTGATTCTCGTGAGCCTCCAACACTGGCCTCCTCAGCCAGCAGGCAATAATCTGGATTTGTCCTCGTGCCACGTGCCCTCGTGCCACATGCTCGCACGTACGCACCGGTAAAAACACTCAGATGGGCACATTAAACTTGGTTCATATACCGTCCATCTTAGCTTACGGTGGCACCCATAGTGCAGTATGCATATTGCCTGCATACATTGGCAGCCAGGGCGGACGCGATAGTGAGCAGCATCCAGTTTTCATAGCAGTTTTCTTCTGCATTCCCTCCACACTCCATCTGCCAGCCTGGCATATAAATGCTTATGTATTTTAATAAGAGGCACTTAATAAACTGCAATTAGAAATCAGCAGTGGTATGTTATAGAATGTGACTGGCAGGAAGCAGGGTTTAGCGTGTGTGTGTGTGTGTGTGCTACATTATGTTCACAGGGACTGTTTATAGCTGCTAGAATGTAATTAATGAAAGGAAATAATGTGTTTATGGGTGTGCAACAATGATAGATGTACAGTAGCTATAAGTTGAAAAAAAAGTATTACTGTATGTCTTTCTTTAAGAAATTGAATTATGGATACAATAATGAACCTCATTTTGATTATTTCCCTAAAACAGCATCCCCAAAGTTTTGCATTCCTGAAAGACTAGTTCGATTAAAATCTTTACCCATGTCGTTTTTAAAGATTCTTGGCGTATAATTTGTTACTTTAAAAACAAGAACATTTGAATGAAAGTGTTAATCAAGTGTAAATCCGGAGTGAGAATTCTACTAACATGGAGCAGTGGTAGTCATTGTCAAAGCCATCGCCATGGAACCGTGTTATACAGCGGCTTCTCATACACTGAGTGCTGAGTTCAGGAGATACAGACGATGATCTTCACTTCTCTTCACTTAGTTTTCTCAAACCCCCACTGTGCAAGCTGTGACATATAATAGTCACATGACTCAGATGCAGGCTCAATGTAATTCCATCGTTATTTTTTTTTATCAGTAACTGTATCTAGGTTTGGATTGAGAGCTTCTTGTTGTGCATTTTTTGTATATATGTAAAAAAAAATAGATATGAATCCTAAATATGAATCATTTTGGCACCCAAAAGACTGTGAATGTGTGTGACTTCTGGCTTTCTGCTTTTATAGTTCCATGACATCAACTGCATCACTCCAGTTTATAAATATGAACTAGAGATGTCTGCTTTGTCTCAAAGTTTCTTTCTCATGCCATCTTAAGGAGTTTTGCCTCTGGCTTACTCATTAGGGACAAACTCACAAAGCTATGAATGTGTGTGTATACAAACAGTATGAGCATGCTTGTGTGTCCTGTGATGGACTGGCACCCTGACCATGGTGTAAACCAGTACTAGGTTTGGTAGTACAGTATATAGAATGAGTGACCGAGAGAGAAATGGAAGTGTCTTGGACTGGAGCGGCACGTAGTGGTTAGAACTGTTCCCTCCCACCTCCACGGTGAGGGTTTGAGTGCTTAGCGTTTGCATGTTTTTCCCGTGCTTTTTGGGTTCCCTCCAGGTGCTTCGCTTTCCTTCCACAGACCAAAGACATGGGGAGGAAAGCAAAGCACCTGGTGTTGCCAAACTTTCTGTAGCGTGTAAATGAACGTGCGTGATTATGTGCTCTGAGATGGATTGGCAACCTGTCCAGTGTGCTTCCCTGCCTAGTGCCCATTATCCTAGTCCACTAGGATAGCTTTTAGGCTTGTGCAGGATAAGTGGTGAAGAGTTTGAGTCAAATTGATTGAAAGGAATTGAATTGAATTGAATTTTTTTTATTTTACATTTACATTTGTAGCAGTTAAGTGACCAAGATTGGTCTTGATCAATCCACTGAGGAGGTGTAGGTCAGTGTTCAAGGCTGTGGATTACCAATCAGAAGGTCCAGAAGCTGGAAGCTGGTTCTATTTCCCAAAATAAAAAAAAGATAGCTGACTATTCAATATACCATAAGATACCGTATAACTTTTTCCGGCAGGATTTCTAATGATAATAATATTACGACGAAGATGATGAATGCCTCTCATCTTCATATCTGTATTTGTATCTGTTACGAACACACTCTTCTTCTTATCTGTTTGTTTTTAATAATGTATTTGTATTCAGTTACAGCCCGAGTCAGTAGAGATAAAGGTTTTTATAGGTGTCATGTAGCCGTATAAACTCTGGCCTTAAGTAAAGTGTTACTTTGGCTCTTCTAAATGCATTTGCAATGCCCTCATGTCTTGTTGTTAATGTCAATCAAAGAGGCAATGTGGAAATAGTTACTATAGGAATATGTTTACGCCCTGAGTCTCAAAACCCATCTATAATAATAATAACAATAATACCATAGACAAGGTCATCATGGTAGCATGGCCAAGCAGATATAATAAGTAAAATAATCAGTATCCAGGCCAGTCGATTTGTTAGTCAATACTTCAGTCTTCTTGCCTTGATGCCTAACCTAAACTGCCTACATTTTTATTTGGGTGCATGCAAAAATCCCTTACTTAAAAGTACCGTGTGTGTGTGTGTATTTATGTGACTATGTGCACCCAAGCTTCTTTTTCCAATCTTGAAAAGATCAGATTTATGGTAGATTTGATATCTCTCAGGGAGATAAGGGTCGCAGTGCTGACCGGCAAGCGTGCTTCTTTGAGTGGCAATCAGATGAAGGCTTTAGGTGAGGAAAAAAAAAAAAGAAAGAAAGTGTGGGAAAATAACAGCTCTGAGCATGTATCTCCATGTTCAGTTTTAACAGCAATACTCTGAACTTTAACCTAGGGGACGTGAGAGCTTATTCACAAAGCAGGAGCTTAATGTAAGGTTAGGTGAATGAAGACGTGGTGTTAGAATGTATACCGGAATCAAGAATAAAGAGTGATCTATTTTTATATAAGAAAAATAAAAGACACAGAGAGAGAGAGAGAAAGAGAGAGAGTAGTTGTTGTGATATTGTGTGGCCTCTTTTCCTTTTTTTTTTCTCAACTTATCCTCATTTAAACTTTCCGAGCTCAAGGTGTATTATTGGTGTTCCAGGCCTCCAACAAAGTTTTGGCACTTCAGGCTTTCCAAGTTGATAAAAAGTCAAGGTTTTGTTGTGGTCCAGTGTCGATCATTTTGTATCCGGGACTATATATATTGATGTTTTTGTGCTTTTTTCACCTGCAGGGCCTCCGACCATCTCCAGCACTCAAACACACCAGGCTCCTCATGGCGAAAAGGGTCAGATCAAGTGCTTCATCCGCAGCACCCCTCCTCCGGACCGCATCGTGAGTTCATCTTTCCGTTCCTGGAAATCTTTTCCTTTTCACTTCGTGCTACGACGAGCGCGGACTCTGTCGCCGCACGACTGTAGCGACTTCATTAGCTTTGACAGGCTTAGTCCAATAACGAACAGCACACTGATGACTTACGATTTATACACGTAATAAATGGAGCTGCGTCTTAAATTATTTGTTTCCGCTGCGTGTGTTACAGGGGGAATTAAGCGAGACGGGATGATGCGCTTAAATTCTTATCTGATGCTTGTTTATGCTCCGTTAGTGCACGTTTGATTAAGATTTATGAAGCTTAGATAAACAGCCTCCTCTCAAGGCCAATTTTTGATTCATTACTCATTCTGTGTGTGTGTGTGTGTGTGTGTGTGTGTGTGTGTGTGTGTGTGGTGGGTGGGGGGGGGGGGGGGGGGCCCGTGATACTGTACACAATCAATTTACTTCCTCTTTACTCTTGTAGTATTTTGTTGAGCTTATTAAACAGTAATAGAGTGCTCACATATGTGTATTAACTATGTTATAAACTGTAGACCAACCAATGAGGGAGTGTTGCCAATTAAGGCTGATTTATGCTTCTGCGTCATGTCTACTGAGGCCTGAGGCACTGTAAGCTTTATGCTTGCACGCTGGTGTGTCTGTGCCGCTCTGTAATTACACCATTAAACCCGGTGGAGTTTCTATGCCACTGTGCTGAGTCCGTGCGTTCTTTTGTTTTGTTTTTCGTGTACTACAAACAATGGTGAATGGAACTGGGCCGATCTCGTTGGAGTTGGAAGAACTTTCTTTTTTGAAAAACAAAATTATTTTTGCTGAAATTACTGCACCGCGGGAACAAGAGAAGACATTGGAGGCGACCGTGTAAACCACTTTATTCCGGATACAGGGGCAGACACACTATGGGCAATTTGGGATCGGCACTTAGCCTAATCTGCAAACCTTTGGACTGTGAAAGGAAGCCAGAGGAAATCCACCAAGCGGGTATCAAACCCAGACCGTTAAGGTGCAGGGTGACAGTGCGAACCACTGAGCAAACTCAAATGCCACACCTGTATGACATTCAACTCAATTAAAAAAAAAAATGAAAGCATCGAAGAAGAAGCCGGAAATGCAGTGCTAAAAGTTGAACTAACGATATTTGTTGTGGTCTGTGTCTCCGTGCCGTCTATGGTGCACATCAGGCTATACGCTATAGGGTACACCACAGGATACACAGCTACGCCAGACCTACAGTACAGTGTAGACTGGACTTAGAAACCTATATCACCTTGTGTTTTCCAAATGCCTCCACAATTTATTGTTTACTGTGTACCTGAATGATTCTTGTATTCTCCTGTTTCAGGCCTGGTCATGGAAAGAGACGGTCCTCGAGTCGGGCACATCCGGCCGCTACACGGTCGAGACGGTGAGCACCGAGGACGGTGTCCTGTCCACCCTAACGATGAGCAACATCGTCCCCGCTGACTTCCAGACCATCTACAACTGCACGGCCTGGAACAGCTTTGGATCCGATACTGAAATCATACGTCTCAAGGAACAAGGTGGGAGCCAAGGTTCGACAGGTTCCACCTTCTCTTCTCAGTGTGGTGGCTCCCCAGAAAACTGTTTAAGCATTAACATTTATTTAGCCTCGGGTGATTCGTCTGGGGCTTTAACTCTTTAACTCTTTTTTTTGTGTGTAGCCTTTTATTATAACATATGTGATAAAAAGAAATGATTTTATTAAAAGAAGAGAAAAAAACACACACACACACATAATGTATCATGAAATAGTTTTGAAAATGATGTGTTTCTAACTTTTTTTTTTAATGCATTAATCTCCAGTAGGATTATTAATTCCTGCTCATTTTATTGTATGTAATGAATTTGTTTCAGGGACATGTCTGCAGGGTGGAAATTTCATTTATCATTGGAATGTATTTATTATACAGCGCTCTGTGTCATTTTCTGCCAAAGCTACTTAACGGCCACAACAACCTGGCATCGTCTTTTCTCCATTCATGGTGTTTTTTGTTTTTTTTTAAGGAATGCAATCTATTTGCCTCCAGAAAAGCAAAGTGTGGTTTCAGCTCACTAGCTATTAATTGAAAATGTATGGTTGTTTGTCCTTGAGAGGCATTAAATAGACATTAATTACAGAGAACGAGGCGATGCTGGGTTTTGCTAGGCTGGTTTGTTTAACGCAGGAGGGTGTAATTAATGGCACATAGGTGTTACTCATTCCCTTTATTATTATTATTATTATGATTATTATTATTATTAGTGACATGAATGCAAGTGTGTCCGCCACTCCCAGCATTAAAAAAAAAAACATGTTTTTAATTATCTCCCAAGTGTTTTTTGGTGCAGCTGTCAATTACTATCCATTTGTTATAATCACACCTGCCGTTTAACTCCATTTTGACCCAGGAAAAGAAAAAAAAAAGACAGGTGTGCAATTTCAGTTGATGCTTCTAAAAGAGGATAGTTCACGTAACCTGCATATGTGTTGCGAAATAACATTTCTTACACACACACTTACACAACGAGCCTCGCTCTGTTCGGTGTCTGGTTGCTCTTTTCGCTCCAATCTTGAATTGCGGCGTTCGTTTTTAAATGACACAGCAGCGCTCGATCTCTTGATGTTCTCTTGTTTAGAAATAAAAGGCAGACTCTGTGATGATTTGCTGAATTGACTCGGCTTGTTCATGCTGTGTTATTGTAGGCGGCTATCATTTGTTGTCCGCAGAGTCTCTGCCTGTGGCCGTGATTATCGGCGTGGCGGTGGGAGCCTTCGTCGCCTTCATCGTCCTCATCGGCACCATCGGGGCTTTTTGCTGCACACGCTCTCAGAGAAGTACGTATTATAGCCCCGAGCTCCGTTCACCTTCCTTTAGCCAGAAAGAACTGTGTGTGAGGGTTCAAGCCATTTCACACACATGCTTTTTTTTACTATTATTTTTTGGACATCTATCTCTCTTTCTTTCCCATTCGTGCCACTTTCCATCTCGTTTATAAGACTCGACCATCCCGCCATTCTCCAAACCTGAGCATCTCATTCAAGCTTTTGAACGAAAACTCCACCCTGAAACTTGTTATATTCCATGCAAAAGATTGTTTTGAAGTATTTAGTAATTATTGCTGCATTTTCATTCCTGCATGCAAGACGTTAGAAGTTGTGTGCTGCAACAATCAAGGAGAAAAACAAAATGTTCTCATAAGGGATTAAAAAGCTTGTAAAATGAAACCAATAATGGGACATGAAAGAAACGAATAAATAAAGTATATACAAAAACTAGCAAACAAACAATAGAATAGTCATTTTATTCATGATCTCACAAAAGTTTTGCGAGATCTTGCAAAACACTGAGTGACTCCCAGGTCTTAAACAGTGCTTAAATACACAATTTATTCTTCTTATAGATTTCTAATGTGGCTTCACGATTTAATAAAAAAAAAACAAAAAAAGAAATAATCCCACTGCAATTATTCTATGATTCTAATTAAACTGCAATAGTTACACTATTTTGTGTAACAAATCATCACATTTTTGCCAATTTTTATTTATTAGCTAATAAATAAATAAAAACAAACTTAAAAACAAACTAATAAATATATTATTATCAATATATATAAAATAAATAAATTACTGGCAAACTCTACATACATTCAAATATGCATATATTGCATATATAATTACACAGTTCCATATCGTGATTACCAATTCTTGCAACCAATTTTAACATTAAATGTGGGATTTTACATACAGATTTGCAATCATTCTTTTTTATATTATTTTATACAATAATAATAGACTAAAACTTGATATTGAACAAATATCGTTCTAAACTAAGCTAAAAACACAATAATTCAAGTCCCATCCTTATGCTCTATATAGAGATGAGACTATTTCTTCTTCTAACCATTTAAAATGCAGAATATGATTTTTTTTTCAGTTTTTCAAAAAGTTGCAGTTCTACAGAAAGGTTTAAAGAAACAAACAAAAACAGAGTCCTTGTCTAGCAGTGATTCATCTTACATTGACCCAGATACAGTAGATGTTCGACCAAAAAATGAAAAAAAAAAAAAAAATTCTGCTTTTATTGAGTTGTTCATGCTCACTATTTTCACTGACAAATAAAAATATACCAACATAACAAAGTAATTAATTACTATAAAAATACTAAATTCGATCTGGACTTAAGTCATTCTGGGTGGATTTTTCCTTCAAGAGCCTTTCAGGAAGTGAAGGTGTAGCTTGCAGGAAGTGTCATGGGAGGCTAGCGTTGAGCATGTTGTTGTTGTATACCACAGAAGACGCTCACCTGGTCATGCCCTCCCTCCCTGCCTCGATCTGTGCTCAGCAGAGAGAACTTTCAAGCAAAATTAAGACAGAAAGTAAGCCCTCGTTACCCGACTGTCACCAATCAAACTACACTACACTACAAACAGTGCTTTTGACATGCGTCTTGGACTGTGCTCTTGACTTGTGCTATCTTGTTAGCGTACAGATACAGAGACACAACCTAAGCATTGTGAAGTTGCATGAAAGAATTGCACCCAGTACTTTTGACTGTGCTAAGTAGTTCATATAGAGTAGTAATGCATAAACGTCTGTCTGTCAGACCTCAAAGGCGTCGTCACGACCAAGAATGATATCCGCGTGGAGATCGTTCACAAAGATCACAACGCTGCACGGGAAAATGAGGACCATGCCGCCATGAAACAGCTGATGGTAAGTCTTTGTTTAGCTTCGCCAAATTTCACCCCTGCCTGATTTCCGATTTGCACCAAACAAACGCACCAGCTTATTACGGCTTTGCCTGTCACGTCCTCACATAATGCATGCTAATCACCTGCACCCCAACACTAATAACCCCAATTCAGAGTTAATGCTAATACCAGGCTCATGAATAATGCAGCCCAAGATTTTATGTGTGTGAGAAAAAGCCCCAATCGCCTGAAGCCCTATATTTAGCCTACAGCCTGCCTCTCTCGGGAAGACAGAGACACAACCATAGAGATGCCAATGATCAAGTGGCCTGGGGCCTTTTTTCCATAGCGCCTCTCTGAGAAATGCTGTCAAAAACACAATAGCACCCTCTTTTGAAATCCCGCTATATATTCTGGGCCTCTCCAAGGCCCAGCAAACCGCACAGAGATTCTACTTTTCGCTCAGGATGTGATTAAATCCGTGATACATCAACGAATATTAATCAGAAGATGGAAAATATTAATGGAGAATTTGCAATATCAGGAAATTAAGTAGCAGCGTTTGTGTGATTGTCCTCAGATTGAACGTGGAGAATTCCAGCAGGAGTCTGTTCTTAAGCAGCTGGAGGTCCTGCAGGAGGAGGAGAAAGAGTACCAGCACATCAAGGTGAGCTTCCGTAGAGGGTTGAGCTTCTCTAAAAGGGAGTCGCTTTGGTGCCAAAGTATAGGTTTGCATGCTTTGTGCTAATCCCAGAACCCAGAGCTTGCGGTTTGTTCATTGATTCGTGCAGTCATCCTTTTTTTGGGGGGGGGGGGGGGGGATTTATAACATTTAAAATCCAGAGCTGCATACTCTTAAAACGCATTGTCGCCTTGCACCTCCAGGGTCCGGGTTCAATTCCCGGCCAGGCTTGATTCTTATCTCTGTGCATGGAGTTTGCATGTTCTCCCCATGCTTGGTAGGTTTCCTCCAGGTACTCCGGTTTCCTCACACAGTGCAAAGACTTGTAGGTTAGGTTAATTGGCATTCCCAAATTGCCTGTACTGTGTAAGTGAGTGTATGTGTGTGTGCATGTGATGGATTGGCACCCTGTCCAGAGTGTACCCTGTCTTGTGCCCTAAGCCTCCTGGAATGGGCTCTAGGCCCCCCCGCGACCCTGAATACAGGATGAAGTGGTATAGATGGTGATGTGGTGAGAATTTGCATTAGGATCTAAATCCATCATTGGGATCAGATTCACAATCAGAATTTGAATAAAAGAATACTAATTCTACAGAATCAAGATTAAACTCAGTGGCGCAATGGAAATGCGTTTGTTTTATTACCTGTAGATTGAAGATTGAGTTAAATGCGAGTCAAGAGAATAGATTGACCGTGTTTTCTTTTGGTGGGGGGCGTAGGAGTGCCTGGTGGGGGAGTGCCGTATCAGAGATAGGAATGGGTGGGAATTGGACATGAATCAGAAAATCATGGGACAAAAAAGAATCTGAATTTAAATGCAAATCAGGATTAGAAAATCAGAATGCAGAATAAGAATTAGTAGCAGAATCATACACAACATGCAAAACACAGTGTTTGTGCACAGTATACATAAAATGTGCATTTTGCATATACTGTATAACAATTTTGCGTTTTTATATTTCTTTTACACCCTGGCCTGTTTTATTTCAGCTCCCACTGATAATGATTTTGTATTAATTAGCAAACAACTGTGCTGAAGTCTTGAGCCAGCCCTCATTTGTTTATATTCAATTAAATTCTGTAGATTAAATTAATGCAATGGGAACAAATGTTTTACAGTGACCGACTGCGAAATGCCTAAAGATACGATTTAAAAATTGGTTGTTTATGTAACAAACCAATTACTGGAAACTTCCTCCGCTGACCTCGATTACTGCTCGTATCCTCAAGCCATAAATCAGCTAATGATCAGGTGTTAATGCAGAATTAATCACACTGGCAAGAGAGACAAACCTATTCGCTGGGAGATAAAGCACATCCAGAACAGAATAATACTTTGCTTAGATGAATCACGATTCAGTGTTTTTAAGCAATATTGGACTATAAACCGCTATCCGTTTACTGAACATCATAATTCATTCATTGACTGATTACACGCTAGAAAGTCCAAGACAAAAAAAAAAAAAAAAAACTTCAGCAACACTTGACAGAAATTATATTAATGTAATGACATTTAACAAGTTCAAGAGTTTGAGAAATCCTTGTGTCAAATTGGTTTTACAGAATTTTTGTAATTAACATTATTATAATTTTAAAACATACAGTTCTGTGCAAAAGTCTTGAGCCACACCTCATTTCTTTATATTAAATGAAATAAAATGATGTAGATTAACATAAAGAAGTGAGAACTAATGCTTTATTGAAACAGGCTACAAAGTGCCTAAATATACAATAAAAAAAAATTGGTTGTTTATGTAACAACCTCAGCAGCGACCTCATTTCCCCTCTCGTCTGCTCCAACCACTCAGCATTCAGCATCAGCAGTAATCTAATCACCAGCCTGAACATCTGTCACATCTGCACCCGTTCCTTAAACGTTCATCTAA